>NC_068307.1:28676730-28716730 GCF_025860055.1 Xyrauchen texanus
AAAGGGGAGCAGGCGAGCATCTGACAGACAGATTTTTTCTTCGGAGACGAGCGGTTGTGCAACAGCAAAGCTGAGTTCACCACTGTTCCACTCACCTCTACTGGCGATAAGCACTGCTGTTGGATCTACGGTGCATTCCAGCAGCTTTCTTCTCTCTGCACGCTGTATGGTCCACGCCCCTGGGCTCTTCAACAGCGCTTTCATTGACTGAAAAAGTGTTTCTCCTCCTAAAATAGTTTATTTCCTCTAAAAGAGTTTGAGTTTCCACTCATAAAAGAGCAATACACAGCAGGCGTTGAACGTCCTTTTCAGGACGCGTCTTTTTCAAAATGCCCACAACCCCCGTGTGTATTAGCCACAAATTACCTCCCTGCAGTCTGAGCAGGTAGTGGTCTCCACAGGGCCTTTTCCCCCTGAAAGAATAGAAATGGAAAAGTTTCCCCTGACGCATCTATAGCGTTAAGATTTTTAGCTTTGTAATTCCATGACAAGAAACATAGAGAGAGAAAAAGCCACGGCTGGCCGGCTGGCCGGCTGGCTCCCATGCAAGTCATGTCGCCTGTTTCCGTACGGGTACTGGGAACCTAAGAGCGGTATATGACACCTTTTATTGGGGGTGTTGGGGAGGGTTACGGGCAGCCAACTGCTTCTAGTATGCAACAGCTTGCTTGCACCTGGCTCAGCAGTCACGTAACACGGGTAGTGCATGGCGTTTTGAAGTGGGACCCCTTGTGTCACTACAATCAACACAACGTCGAGTGAGTGACAGAAGGGGAATGTCATGGTTGTGTTCCCCTTGCCACGTCACTATCCCTACCACTGTAATGTGGCGTAGCCTTATTCTCGGCTCCTCAGTGCAAAAGCCTGTCTGACAAATTCTTGCATGCTCCCCAATCGACATAACGTCTCATTCCTTCAATCGGGGAAAGGAGGTTACAACAGTAACCATGACATTTCAAGGCCTGGAAAAGAAATGAACCTTTTAAAAGTCATGGAAATTTATGTCCATCCATCCATCCATCTTCAACCGCTTATCCGAAGTCGGGTCGCGGGGGCAGCTGCTCCAGCAGGGGGCCCCAAACTTCCCTATACCGAGCCACATTAACCAGCTCTGACTGGGGGACCCCGAGGCGTGGACGTGCCTGAAACACCTCCCTAGGGAGGCGGCCAGGGGGCATCCTTACCAGATGCCCAAACCACCTCAACTGACTCCTTTCAACGCAAAGGAGCAGCGGCTCTACTCCGAGCTCCTCACGGATGACTGAGCTCCTCACCCTATCTCTAAGGGAGAAGCCCGCCACCCTTCTGAGGAAGCCCATTTTGGCCGCTTGTACTAGCAACCTAGTTCTTTCGGTCATGACCCAACCTTTGTGACCATAGGTGAGGGTAGGAACAAAAATTGACCGGTAGATCGAGAGCTTTGCCTTTCGGCTCAGCTCCCTTTTCGTGACAACGGTGCGATAGAGCGAGTGCAATACCACCCCAGCTGCCCCGATTTTCTGGCCAACCTCCCGCTCCATTGTCCCCTCACTCGTGAACAAGACCCTGAGGTACTTGAACTCCTTCACTTCGGGCAAAACCTCATTCCCTACCTGGAGTACGCACTCCATCGGTTTCCTGCTGAGAACCATGGCCTCAGATTTAGAGGTGCTAATCCTCATCCCAGCTGCTTCACACTCGACTGCCAAGCGATCCAGTGAGAGTTGAAGGTCACGGACTGATGATGACATGAAGACAACATCATCTGCAAAAAGCAGCGATGAGATCCCCAGCCCACCGAACCGCACACCTTCCCCACCCCGACTATGCCTTGATATCCTGTCCATGAATATCACAAACAGGATTGGTGACAAAGTGCAGCCTTGGCGGAGACCAACCCCCACATGGAATGAACTCGACTTTGTGCCGAGGACCCGGACACAGCTCTCGCTTTGGACGTACAGGGATTGGATCGCCCTAAGAAGGGACCCCCCCCACCCCGTACTCCCGCAGCACCTCCCACAGTCTTTCCCGGGGGACCCGGTCATACGCCTTCTCCAGATCCACAAAACACATGTAGACCGGATGGGCATACTCCCAGGCCCCCTCCAGGATCCTTGCGAGAGTAAAGATCTGGTCCGTCATTCCACGGCCAGGACGAAAACCGCATTGTTCCTCTTCAATCCGAGGTTCGACAATCGGCCGAACCCTCCTCTCCAGCACCTTGGAGTAAACTTTACCAGGGAGGCTGAGAAGTGCGATACCCCTGTAGTTGGCACACACTCTCTGATCCCCCTTTTGAAGAGGGGAGCCACCACCCCGTTCTGCCACTCCTTAGGCACTGTCCCAGATTTCCACGCTAATGTTGAAGAGGCGTGTCATCCATGACACCCCTCCACATCCAAAGCTTTCAGCATTTCTGGTCGGATCTCATCAATCCCCGGGGCTTTGCCACAGCGGAGTTGTTTGACTACCTCAGTGACCTCCCCCAGGGAAATAGAATCTGATCCCCCATCAGCCTCCGGCTCTGCCTCTACCATAGAGGGCGTGTTGGGATTTAGGAGTTCTTCAAAGTGTTCCTTCCACCGCCCAATAACCTCCTCGGTTGAGGTCAACAGCGTCCCATCTTTGCTGTATACAGCTTGGATGGTTCCCTGTTTCCCCCTCCTAAGGTGGCGGATGGATTTCCAGAAGCACTTTGGTGCAGACCGAAAGTCCTTCTCCATGGCTTCACCGAACGTTTCCCACACCCACTGCTTTGCCTCCCTCACGGCCGAGGACGCAGCCCTTCGGGCCTGTCGGTACCTTACAAATGCCTCCGAAGACCTCCGGGACAACAAAGGCCTCTTTCTTCAGTCGGATGACTTCCCTGACCACCAGTGTCCACCACGGTGTTCGAGGGTTACCACCCCTTGCGGCACCTAAAACCTTGAGGCCGCAGCTCTCCACCGCGTCTTCGGCAATGGAAGCTTTGAACATTGCCCACTCCGGTTCAATGTCCACAACCTCCGCAGGGATGCATGAAAAGCTCCGCCGGAGGTGTGAGTTGAAGATCTCGTGGACAGGGACCTCCTCCAAACGTTCCCAGTTCACCCGCACTACTCGCTTGGGCTTCCCAGGTCTGTCCAGAGTCTTTCCCCACCCCCTGACCCAACTCACCACCAGATGGTGATCGGTTGACAGCTCTGCCCCTCTCTTCACCCGAGTGTCCAAAACATATGGCCTCAGATCCGACGACACGATTACAAAATTTATCATCGACCTTCGACCTAGGGTGCTCTGGTACCACGTACACTTATGAGCATCCTTATGTTCGAACATGGTGTTTGTTATAGATAATCCATGACTAGCACAGAAGTCTAATAACAAACATCCACTTGAGTTCAGATCAGGGAGGCCGTTCCTCCCAATCACGCCTTTCCAGGTGTCCCTGTCATTTCCCACGTGTGCGTTGAAGTCACCAAGCATCACTATGGAGTCCCCTACTGGGGCCCTATTCAGGACTCCATTCAGGGTCTCCAAGAATGCCGAATACTCTGAACTGCTGTTCGGTGCATATGCACAGACAACAGTCAGAGTTTTCCCCCCCACAACCCGTAGGCATAGGGAGGCAACCCTCTCGTCCACCGGGGTAAACTCCAACGTAGTGGCACTCAGCCGGGGACTCGTGAGTATCCCCACACCCGCCCGTCGCCTCACACCCTGGGAAACTCCAGAGAAGAATAGAGTCCATCCCCTATCCAGGAGTATGGATCCAGAGCCAAAACTGTGCGTCGATGTAAGCCCCACCAGATCCAACTGGTAACGCTCCACCTCCCTCACTAGTTCCGGCTCCTTCCCCCCCAGTGAGGTGACATTCCACGTCCCCAGAGCAAGCCTTTGCTGCCCGGGTCTGGTCCGTCGAGGCCCACGGCCTTCACTGCCGCCCATATGGCAGCGCACCCGACTCCTGCGGTTTCTCCAATGGGTGGTGGGCCCAAGGGATGTAGAGGGGGGTTTCACGTCACTTCTTCGGGCTGTGCCCGGCCACCAGGCGCTCGCCGACGAGCCCTCCATCTGGGCCTGGCTCCAGACGGGGGCCCCGGGCTTCCTCCGGGCAGGGTAACTCCTCCTCTTTCCGTTTTTTCCATGGAGTCATTGTGAACCATTCTTAGTCTGGCCCTTCACCTGAGACCACTTTGCCTTGGGAGACCCTACCAGGAGCACATGGCTCCAGACAACACAACCCTCAGGATCATAAGGGCACACAAACTTCTCCACCACGATAAGGTGCTGGTTCCCGGAGAGGCAACTTATTGAATTTATGTATTGAATGTAATTTTCCCTTTTTATGCACAGCTCTAAAATATATTTTATAAGATAGAAATTTCTCTTTGAATACAACCTCTGTATAATGATGTTAAAACTTATTCACTAATCCCAAACAACTGAAAAAAAATTATAAATAAAAAAAGATTATGAACTCTGTAGGTTACACCAACAAAAATAACTACATTAATAATGTAGACTGACCGGATGGATGGGTAGACAGATAGATAGAACAAAAAAGAAAAAGATGTAAAATACAGCACAGGCATCTTTGCAGGGAGTCATTTTTGAACCAGAACATAAAAACTGTCCAAATGAGCTAATTCACTAAAATTAATCAGATTCCCAATTATAAACTGTGATTATTACAGTAAAGCTGCGTGTGCAATAAAACATTATAAAAAAAAACAGTGATGCTGTTTTTTGCTTTAACATTTACATGGAAAAAGTAACTTATTTTTATATAGAAAAATGCTAGAAAATTTTAATTATTTTGAAAACAGCTGAACTACTGACACACTACTGACAGATGAAGTTAAGTAGCTAGTTTTAGTTGGTTAGTTACTCCTCAAGACTGCCGTTTTCTTTTCCTCTGGGAGTGACGGGCCGCAGCGAGAAAAAATCAAACAGCTGCCAGAAACAACACATGAGAATCCGTCACACACAGAATCCAAAAAGGAGAAGCATATGCTGATAATGAGTGTTTAATTGATGAGGAGGAACTCCAGATTAAACAGCAGAAGTGAGCCGAGAGCTGGAGGTGTGATGGCTCAATTAAACCTTCTGGACACTCCAAATACAGCCTGACAGCACTAGTGAAAATACTTCTTTTATGTATCACTTTATCATTTAAAACAATTTATATTATCAGCATTACTATTTTATTTGTTTATATATTTATTTGTGATTAACATTTTTTATTATTGATTCTTGCATCAAGAACATAAAAGCAAAACATAAATACATGAAATCAACATTTAACTCCCACTACCACCCCTCCCCCTCCACATCCTCAGCCCCAAACACCCCTGTGGTCACACATGAGCACATTGGAAAGAAAAAAAACAAACAAAACAAAAAACCTGTATAAAAAATATAAGAATCACACACAATAACAACTACCCTTCTTTCTCCACTGTTCCACCCCGAGAACCCTCCAAGAACGCCAAGTTTCTGCCCCATTTCCAAACAAACAATGAAAAATTCCCCAGTCTTCTATATGACCCTTCTTCGAAGGCCACCATCCTCCCCATCTCTGAGCACCACTTCTGAAATGGGGGGCGCTCCAGCCGACATCCAACCCCTAGAAGTGGATTGAGAGACCTCCCACTGCCCGCTCTGGTATGCCTGAACAAAGGCTCCCCTCGGGGCAGACACACTGGCACATAGCTGGCCTGCGGGGCTGCGCAAGTACACATTTCCTCCAGTGAGCCTTCTTGCACAGGTGCTGTGCAAGGTCAGGGAGGATGAGGAACAAGTCACACTAGTGGCTCCCTATTGGCCCACCCGGGCCTGGTTCTCGGACCTCGTACTCCTCGCAACAGCCCCTCCCTGGCGAATTCCCCTGAGGAAAGATCTTCTTCCTAAGGGACAGGGCACGCTCTGGCATCTGCACCCAGAGGTAAAACTGTGTGCTTTCTCCCCCAGGAGATTCCGCATATTTGGATCCCATGATGATTCCTCCCTAGCCCTTGTGAGTCCGCAGTTCAGCGGATGAACTCGCCGACCCAATCCACTGCGGGTACTTAATCTACCCTGTACTGGAATAGGTGCTCCACAGGTCAAGGACTCCTACGAGGACTCCCCCTGTCTCCCCCTTACAAAATTGTACCCGCATCTCCCTTAGGCAGTCCCAGCTGCCATCCGGTTGCCGTGTTACTCCCCCCTCATTGAGGCTGGATCTACCACTGCGCCACATTCCACATGTCGTCAAAAAACCCATGTGATGTATTCACCACTCTTACCTCCCCTGCCGGGCAGGTGTGGTCTCCATAGGGTCTTTTTCCCCTGAAAGAATAGGAAACTGGGTAAGACCCCTTCCCTTGATGCATGTAAGGGTCCCGGCCATTTCTTGCTCCATGCAGAGAAACATAGAGAGAAAAGAGGCCCAGCTAGGCTCGGCTCATTCTCAGGTTGGCAAGCATTGTCTTGTTCCCCTGTCTAGGGTAACCAGAAGGATTCTGATTACTTTTTTGGGGCATTGGGGAAGGGTACGTGCAGTCTGACACAGCTTGTTGCCTGTGCACGTCAAGTCAAGTCAAGTCAATTTTATTTGTATAGCGCCTTTCACAACACACATCGTTTCAAAGCAGTTTTACAGAATATCAGCATTAACAGACGATAAAACTGTAATGTCTATAAAGTCGATTAATCATCATTGTGTAATTTAGATAAAATACGATTTTTAATAGTGTTTAAAAATAATTAAATTATAATTGTATTAATAGCCCCAGTGAGCAAGCTGTAGGTGAATGTGGCAAGGAACACAAAACTCCATAAGATGTAGATTAATGGAGAAAAATAACCTTGGGAGAAACCAGACTCACTGTGGGGGCCAGTTCCCCTCTGGCTAACATTATGAATGTAATGTAAATATTAATTATGTATAGGTAAAATCATGGTTTAAAATTATTAAACTAAGTGTTAAGGGTCAGTGATTAAACATCGATTGTGTTTGAACTGTAAGATTAATGACCAAAATCTTTGAAGTCCATCTTGATTAATTGCAGAAGTTCACATAGATGCAATTGTCCTTGTTAATTGGCTGATGAAGGCTTTTGTTGGCAATAGTTAGTCTAAGCATTTCATTTCAAGATCGTAGTCCATAAATAGACTGAGGTGATGCAGGTTGGAGTTGGCATCATTTCATCCTCTGAAGTCCATCATTAATAGATAGTCAAGACCTGTCCGCTCCTGTGTCAGCAGTACACGTACACGGCTCAGCGCATGGCGTGATTTAAATTGGACCCCTAGTGTCGCTTCTCTGACACAACGTCGAGAGAGCGACAGAAGGGGAACGTCTAGGTTATGTATGTAACCTCCGTTCCCTGATGGAGGAACGAGACGTTGTGTCCTCCCGGCCACGTCATTGAGCCGAGCCACTGTAGTGGCCGGACCATTTCGGGCTCCTCAGAAAAATCCTGAATGAACTTGACGTATTTCCTCACCTTTATACCCATATGTCCGGGGGCTGGGTATTCAAATACTGTCTGCCAACTTCTTATTGGCCTTTTTTCATAGATCAGAGGCATATTCGGCGCTCAAGAGAGACCCCTAGTGTCGCTTCTCAGACACAACTTCTCGTTCCCTCCATCAGGGAACGGAGGTTACATCCGTAACCTAGATGTTTCCTACCAAATGAATCCTTGTGTGACATCCTGTACAATGGTGTATATATAATTCTGACAGCATGCATTGTATGCTTGCTACATTAATCAGAGCATAAAGGGGCTTAAACTAATCCCAATCATGTAAATGAGTCATCTTCCAAACAAAGGAACCTTTCCCGCTTGGAAATTGCACCTTTCCCATTGGTCAAGCCAGACACAAGTGTAAGGACCTCCAGCAGAAGTTAAAAGACACGTCCCGCTTCTTACTCTCTCTTCTCTCTGCTGCTGGTCATGCTGACTACGAGGTGGCAGGCCGGCAGGCCTCAACACCTCAAGCTATGTGCATCTACCTCGACCATGGAGTCAATGAATACCATAGTTCATCATAATTTCTTCATTCAACGTGGAAGAAATTGGTTGCAACTTTAACACCATAGACTCAAGGAACCATCAAGACTTTCTCCTGTGACTGCATCTGAACGTATCATACCAGTAACTAACTGAACGTAGTTTTAGTGTAAGATGAAAACCCCTTTGTAACAAAGGTGCTCTTAATAAATGTGTGGTTCACTCAGATGGTCAAGTGCATTTCCCCTATTCTGTTCCGGTTTAATTTTATTTTCATTTTTCCCCTTTCCCATGTATGAGTGATTTTGTGTGTATGTTTTTGTTTAGATTAGTTATGTGTTCGTATTTTAGTTAAATGAACTTTTGTGTACATTCTTGTGAGTCGATTATGGTCTGCTTGTAAATCAATGTAAATTGAGAAATGGTTGTGAACGATTCGATTCGTTATTTTTGTGTGGCCACGAAAAATATCCTTTCTGAGAATTGATAGACGATCAATACTTTTTTTGGACGAACAGATAAATTGATTGTAAAATAAATTCAGCTACCTCAAGTTGATTCTATTAACCAATCCAAATGTTCATAATTAATTATAACATGTTATGATTAATTATTCATGTTTCCCTTTTAAAGATATTTTGACTGTGGTGTATTTTGATAAATAATCTCATCCCTGTTTCTAAAAGATTTAGCTTCAAAGCTATACCCATCTGTTTAACATTATTGTCAATAAGCCATGAGAATAATATTACTCCAATTAATCACAATTCTCTTATTAAAGCTAATTCCTTACAGTAGAAATTGTGAGCTGATACAACAAGACATTGTATTATGATTTTAATGGTGGAGAATTTATTCAGACAAATAATCTAGTTATTTGTCATTTATCTAAATTATAACGGTTGTCAAACACGACTGATTCCAATATAAATTTCCTTACATAGTAATGTAGAAATAGGACCGTTTAATTTATTTCCTAGCACACACATACTGTTTCCCTTACAAATAATGGTAATGTACACAACACTTTAACCCGTGCAGTTTTACATTGACACTCTTAGAAATAGTGAAGAATCTGAAATAGCACAATACATTTTCTTTGTTTAATATAAACTTGGTTTATTTCCAGGTTTAAATTACATAATTTAAATTAAATTATGTAATTTATGTTATGTTCAATGTTTCCCATTTTACTTCTGTATTGTGATACAGTAAATTTCTGATTTAATGTATGACGGGACTTGAGTCTATCCATGTAAGGACAAGGAATATGTTTTACAAGTACATAGTCAATTTTAAATATGCTGACTTTAAAAGGCAACTTTATCTTTAGTTTGTCTTAGAGTTTTTTTTTTTTTGTAAATGAAGTGATGTCCATTGAGTTGAAATTGTAGTCAGCAGAGCTGGAGTTTCTTCTCAGGTTGTCCAGTGTTATTCCAGGCAGGAGAAAGATCTTCCTGATGTGTGTGTTTTTCTGGTTTTCTGCCAGTCTTTCCTCTGGAGATTCAAAGCCCATCAGTTCATCTCAGCATTTAAAGATCAAATGTTTTCAATTACCTTACAAAAGATTTTGTGTGAGTTAATTAAGACACTGCTGCTGTTTTAAAAAATAAATAGAGTCTCAGAGGACTGAAGGTTGATTTATTTGTGTCATTAAACAGAGAGTTTCTGTCTCAGATGAAACTGTATGTGCAGATTGTCCATATTGCTCATACAGGATGTCCTCTTCATATATACTGTATGCCTTAATATACTGGATAAAAAAATAAAAACTCACACTTCGATGAGAAAACATTGCGCTCACAGCCCAAATTATATGCTGCACACATGCAGTTCCCTTCACAAAAAGCTTCACTATGATGCTAACACTAACACTTCACTAACAATCCTACATGTTTGTGACCAGCTGAAATATGTGTGTAACACGTCAATAAACATTGACCGGAATTTATAGCCTCGGCTGGTGAGATCATTAGATGCACCTGTGACCTGGCTATAAATAGAGGTGTCACCAGCGTGTCGTCAGATCCTTTTCTTCAGAGCATACTGTGCTGTGTGTCTCACAAACCTGTCAGAATCTTTCTTTCCTCTGCTAGGATTTAGAATTTGTTAGGCAGTGCGCAGTGAACCTTTTCTCCTTTCCCTCTTTCTATACAGGTGAAACTCGAAAAATTAGAATATCGTGCAAAAGTTCATTAATTTCAGTAATTCAACTTAAAATGTGAAACTAATATATTATACAGACTCATTACAAGCAAAGTAAGATATTTCAAGCCTTTATTTGATATAATTTTGATGATTATGGCTTACAGCTTATGAAAACCCCAAATTCAGAATCTCAGAAAATTAGAATATTGTGAAAAGGTTCAGTATTGTAGGCTCAAAGTGTCACACTCTAATCAGCTAAACACCTGCAAAGGGTTCCTGAGCCTTTAAATGGTCTCTCAGTCTGGTTCAGTTGAATTCACAATCATGGGGAAGACTGCTGACCTGACAGTTGTGCAGAAAACGTCTCGGGTTATGACTATAACCCTTGTTCCCTGAGAAGGGAACGAGACACTGCGTCGTTGAAAACGACTCTTTGGGGAACGCTCCTTAGCGTGCGCCTCTGAAGTATGAATGAAACTATTCCAATCTTGATTGGTGTTGCGTCATGACGTAACATGTGACGGCATAACCGGATGCATAAAAGTGACGCCGGCACACACACACATTAGCGTAGCGATGAAGCAAGCCGCTCTCAGGCCTTGAGGGGCGTGGCAGGACGACGCAGTGTCTCGTTCCCTTCTCAGGGAACAAGGGTTATAGTCATAACCCGAGACGTTCCCTTCCGAGGGAACTCGCACTGCATCGCTGAAAACGACTCTTTGGGGAACGAATGCCCACTAGGCCACGCACCGAAAAAAGGCCTGCCCTAGGGTGAAACTGAACTCAGGCACTCAGCTAGGACGAGAGCACACGTGCGCCAGGCGTACTAGGGAGGTGCAGACTATAAAACCTGATGAAAGTGTGCGGGGTATCCCAACCGGCTGCCTCACAGATCTCCTGGAGGGGTACTCCCGATAAGTGTGCCCTAGAGGACGCCATGCCTCTAGTTGAATGAGCCCTTACGGCCAAAGGTGAAGGCAAATTGCGCACCTTGTAGGCCAAGATAATAGCCTGAACAATCCAATTACTAATGGTTTGTTTCGAGGCAGGGAGCCCCTTCCTAGGTGACCCAAAACACACTAACAGTTGGTCTGACCTCCTCCAGGAAGAGGACCTCTCGAGGTAAACGCGCAAAGCTCTGACAGGGCAGAGCAAATGGAGCCTCTCTTCTTCTGCCGACACATGAGGTGGAGGATGAAATGCCTGCAGGACCATAGACCGTGCCGTGTTAGACGGCACCTTAGGCACATAGCCAGGTCTCGGGTGCAAAATGGCTTTAACTCCGCCAGGGGCAAACTCCAAGCAAGCTGGCGTCACTGCCAGGGCTTGAAGATCACCCACCCTCTTTAGAGAGGTAATAGCTAAGAGAAAAGCCATCTTGAATGTCAGGTCCTTGGGCGAAGCTGACTGAAGGGGTTCGAAGGGGGCCAGGGATAACCCTTCGAGAACCACCGCCAGGTCCCAGGCAGGAACCCTGGACCTGGTTGCCGGTCTCATCCTCCATGTACCACGGAGAAAACGAATGACCAGCTGGTGCCTCCCCAGAGGCCCATCACTCAGTGGTGCATGGAACGCCGAAATGGCAGCCACGTACACCTTAAGTGTGGAAGGGGAGAGACCCGCAGAGAAACGATCTTGAAGAAACTCCAGAACTGAAGTCACCGGGCAGTTAACTGGATCTTATTCATGTTCTCTACACCAAGTGGAGAACACATTCCACTTGAGGCCATATAATCTCCTAGTAGACGGAGCCCTAGAGCTAAGTATGGTTTCAACCACCCCCGCTGATAGACCAGCATTTAGGTACTGAACCCCCTCAGGGGCCAGACGCACAGTTTCCACAGCTCTGGACGAGGGTGGAAGACTGTGCCCCCTGCCTAAGACAACAGATCCCTCCTCAGAGGAATCTGCCATGGCGGAGCTATCAGGAGTGAAATTATGTCTGAGAACCATACTCGGGCTGGCCACATCGGGGCAACCAGAAGAAGACTGATGCCCTCTTGGCGGACCCTTTCCAGGACTCCCGGGAGCAGAGCGATCGGGGGAAATGCGTACAGGCGAAGCCTCGGCCAAGCCTGTACCATGGCGTCCAACCCCAGTGGGGCTGGATGTGAGAGGGAGAACTAAAGTGGACAGTGGGACGTCTCTCGAGACGCGAATAGATCCACTTCCGATGGTCCAAATTTGTCCCACATCAACTTCACCACCTCTGGATGAAGTCTCCATACCCCGGGCCTCAGCCCCTGCCTCGACAGGATGTCTGCTCCCTGATTCTGAACCCCCGGAATATATATTGCTCTGATAGACAGTATTTTCCCTTGGGACCAAAGAATTATCTGATGCGCCAGTCTGCACAGAGGGCGCGATCTGAGTCCTCCTTGTCGGTTCAGATAAGCTACCACTGATGTATTGTCCGAACGTACTAAGACATGGTAACCTTTGATGTCTGGAAGGAAGCTCCTCAGAGCCCTGAACACAGCCAACATCTCTAGACAGTTTATGTGCCAAGAATGATGATGGACCTGCCACAGACCCCTGGCAAAGCGGCCGTCCATGACCACGCCCCAGCCAGTGAGGGAGGCGTCTGTCGAAATGGTCTTCCGGCGACATGACGCTCCCAACACTGGCCCTTGGGACAGGAACCAAGGTTTCTTCCATATTAGCAGAGAACGAAGGCACCTGCGCGTTACTCTGATTATACGAAATGGATTCCCCTTGGGGGAAAACCCCTTGGCTTTCAGCCACCACTGGAGGGGCCTCATGTGTAGAAGGCCCAAAGGTACAATGTTGGATGCCGCTGCCATGAGGCCCAGCAGTCTTTGAAATTGCTTTACAGTGATGGCCTGGCCTAGCTTTAACCCGGCCACCATCGCCATAAGGGACTCGATACGTGCAGGAGACATGCGTGCCTGCATCGTAACCGAGTTCCACACAACGCCCAGAAACGTTGTGCACAGGGATGGTTGTAACACACTCTTTTTTGTGTTGAGTCTCAACCCCAAACTTCGAATGTGGCCACGAACGACATCTCGATGCCGAACCGCCATTTCTCGAGACTGGGCCAGAATGAGCCAGTCGTCTATATAATTCAGTATACGGATGCCCTGAAGTCTCAGTGGAGCAAGAGCTGCATCCATACATTTGGTGAATGTGCGTGGAGATAGTGCTAGGCCGAACGGAAGAACCCGATATTGGTAAGCTTCGCCCCCGAAAGCGAACCTCAGGAACCTCCTGTGACATGGAAGGATGGATACATGAAAAATAGGCGTCTTTTAGATCTATCGTGACAAACCAGTCCTCGGATCTGATCTGACTCACGATGACAGGAATAGTAAGCATTTGAACCTGAACCTCCTCAGAGACCGGTTCAAAACTCTGAGATCTAAAATCGGCCTCAACCCCCCATCCTTTTTTGGAACTATAAAGTACTGGCTGTAAAAACCGGACTCCCTGTCTGAATGAGGAACACGTTCTATGGCCTCCTTCAGCAGCAGAGATTGCACTTCTTGTTCCATCACCTGAGCCTGCCCCGGAACCACTGTAGTCTGCACCACCCCAGAGAATTTGGGGGGGCGGTGCCCGAACTGCAGTCTGTACCCTGATTTTATTATATGCAGGACCCATGCAGATATATTGGGAAGATGATTCCATGCCTCTACAAAATCTACTAATGGAAGATTTAGCCCTCCGAGGTTCTACCACCCCGGTTAGGACCTCTTCCCCGAAGCCCTCCTAGCCTTAAGGACGTCCCTCAGGTCAGCCCCCTGGCTGGAGGGCTTCCGCTGGGAGCATTTCCTCTGTTGCCAAGCTCCTGGAGGAGGGGCTCTAGAGGAAACGCTCTCCTTCTGCTCTGCGCGGTGCGAGGAGCTGACTGAAGGCTGGGGCTGATCTGTTTGCCCCACCCTACTTGATTTAGACTTGGATTTACGGGGGAGAAACTGCTTGAACGCCTCAGATTGTTTCCTCGCCTCCTGAAACCTGTCGACGACCGATGTAACGGCGTCGCCGAACAGGCCAGAGGGCGAGAGCGGGGCATCAAGCAAAAAAGCTCTGTCTTTTTCTTTTATTCCCGACAAATTTAGCCACAGATGCCTCTCCGTAATCACCATAGCTGCCATAGAGCGACCAATAGCGCGGGCCGTCTCTTTAGTGGCCCGGAGAGACAGATTTGCGGCTCTGCGCAACTCTGCGATATCTTCGGGAGTTGGCCCCTCCCCCTCGTCTAAATCTTTCAGGAGATCGGCCTGGTACGCCTGCAAAATCACCATTGAGTGCAGGCATGAACCAGCCCAACCTGCCGCCATGTAAGCCCTGATTATTAATGCAGATGTATCTCTGCAGGGCTTACTAGGCAGCGCCGGGGTTTTACGGGAAGATGCCGACTCAGGAGAGAGGTAACCGGCTAAAGCCTCCTCCACACCAGGCATCTTCCCATAGCCCATATCCCGTGCCCCTAAAACATAGCTGTAATCGACCACACTGGGGGTGGAGACACGGGACGAATGTGGTTTATCCCACGATCTCGAGATCTCTTTGTGGAGATCGGGGAAAAACGTCAAACCCCGGTGCTGGGGTTGTGACGTGTGCTGCAGGAAACGCTCGTCTAATTTGCTTCCGACGTGCGTTCCCTGCTCATTTTGTGGCCAGCTAATGTTAAGTCTGGCCACAGCACGCGTCACAGCCTGAACCAGCTCCTCATAAGCCTGGCCGAAACCCGGCGTGCTTGGCTCATGGTCGTCCACATCAATGCTGAGCATTTCCACTTCCTCGGAAGCAGAGAGCTCGAGCATTGGGACCTGATCGTGGGCGAAGAAGGCGCGACGCGGGCTTCTGCACCACTCACAGTAGGCTCGGGATCCTCAAGCGAAGAATGAGAAAGTGCCGGAGCAGTCTCATTCTCATCTGCAAGATCCGCTGCGAACCCCACGATCTCAATCGCCGGCTGCCTCAACAGACGCGGGACCAGAACCGTGGGGAACGCGAGCCTGACCGTGCTCATCAAAGCATGCCAACCGGAGCGCAGCACTCTCAGGGGTAGTGCTTCACAGCTTTCACAGGCAGATCCCTCGAGAGCTGCCTCAGTGCGTGCTGGCGCTCCCAAACAGTTCACACACAAATGCGTGCGTGTCCCTACCCGTAATAAAATGAGGGCAGGGGTGCACGCACTTCTTGAACTGTTCGGTGGCCATAATTCTTTTAAATAGGACAAACAACACCAAATAAGACAAACAATATACATAGAGCGCTTGCTGAAGAGCGAAAGCTAAAGTGTGTGTGTGCCGGCGTCACTTTTATGCATCCGGTTATGCCGTCACATGTTACGTCATGCCGCAACACCAATCAAGATTGGAATAGTTTCATTCATACTTCAGAGGCGCACGCTAAGGAGCGTTCCCCAAAGAGTCGTTTTCAACGACGCAGTGCGAGTTCCCTCGGAAGGGAACCATCATTGACACCCTCCACAAGGAGAGAAAGCCTCAAAAGGTATTTGCAAAAGAAGTTGTATGTTCTCAAAGTGCTGTATCAAAGCACATTAATAGAAAGTTAAGTGGAAGGGAAAAGTGTGGAAGAAAAAGGTGCACAAGCAGCAGGGATGACCGTAGCCTGGAGAGGATTGTCAGGAAAAGGCCATTCAAATGTGTGGGGGAGCTTCACAAGGAGTGGACTGAGGCTGGAGTTACTGCATCAAGAGCCACCACACACAGACGGGTCCTGGACATGGGCTTCAAATGTCAAACGTCTTACCTGGGCTAAAGAAAAAAAGAACTGGTCTGTTGCTCAGTGGTCCAAAGACCTCTTTTCTGATGAGAGCAAATTTTGCATCTCATTTGGAAACCAAGGTCCCAGAGTCTGGAGGAAGAATGGAGAGGCACACAATCCAAGATGCTTGAAGTCCAGTGTGAAGTTTCCACAGTCTGTGTTGGTTTGGGGAGCCATGTCATCGGCTGGTGTTGGTCCACTGTGCTTTATTAAGTCCAGAGTCAACGCAGCCGTCTACCGGGACATTTTAGAGCACTTCATGCTTCCTTCAGCAGACAAGCTTTATGGAGATGCTGACTTCATTTTCCAGCAGGACTTGGCACCTGCCCACACTGCCAAAAGTACCAAAACCTGGTTCAATGACCATGGTATTACTGTGCTTGATTGGCCAGCAAACTCGCCTGACCTGGCATTGCCAAGAGAAAGATGACAGACATGAGACCAAACAATGCAGAAGAGCTGAAGGCCGCTATTAAAGCATCTTGGTCTTCCATAACACCTCAGCAGTGCCACAGGCTGATAGCATCCATGCCACGCCGCATTGAGGCAGTAATTAATGCAAAAGGGGCCCAAACCAAGTACTGAGTACATATGCATGATTATACTTTTCAGAGGGCCGACATTTCTGTATTTAAAATCCTTTTTTTTATTGATTTCATGTAATATTCTAATTTTCTGAGATTCTGAATTTGGGGTTTTCATAAGCTGTAAGCCATAATCATCAAAATGATATCAAATAAAGGCTTGAAATATCTTACTTTGCTTGTAATGAGTCTATATAATATATTAGTTTCACCTTTTAAGTTGAATTACTGAAATGAATGAACTTTTGCACGATATTCTAATTTTTCGAGTTTCACCTGTATATATATATATAAAAAAGAAAAGAATATGGTGGAAAAATGTTGGAGAGGCAAAGCAAACGATGCGTGTTTCCCTGTCAACGTTCTAATACTGTCAAGGACATGCATCAGTTTTGTTTTGTTTGTTTGGGGGAAGAGCATACTGCTCTTGCGTTGGGGCAGGGCGAGTGAGCGCATTGCGACCTACTTTCGGGCGAACTGCTTCGCACTCGCCTCACTTTCGGGAGTCAGCGCCCACTCTTTCATCGCGGGGCTCTCGCATATATCTGGCTGAGGAGCGAGAGACGGGTCCGTCCTTATTGCTCGCTGTCTCCCCAGATCCAGCTGATCCTTCTCGTAAGCCTGAAGCGTGCCTCGGCGCCACTTTGTTTCACGAGGGGGGCGCTTAACCTCTGTACATTTCATGCATAATAATAAAGCGGCAGAGAAATTACTCGAGGTGGTTACTTGGGCCGTGGCCAGACTACAGTACCTGGCTGACCTGCTGAAAGACCTGAGTGCGGGTGCAACGCTCGACAAAGAAGCCTTTTCTGAACTTCGTCGGGCCACAGATTTATAGCTCCATGCAACCAAGCAGACAGCCCATGCCATTGGTCGGTCTATGTCCGTTTTAGTCAGCACGGAGAGGCATTTATGGCTTAATCTTTCGGGCATCAATGATAAGGACAGAGTTTTCCCACTTGATGCCCCGGTTTCGCTTCCGGTCTCTTCGGAGATGCCATGAATATGGTTATCTCCAGATTACAAGAGGCGAAAAGCCACGAGCAAGCCTTCGGGCAGTTGAGTCACCCAGCCCCCCTGGGTCTGGACGAGAGTGTGTCTGTATGCGTTTCCCCCGGTTTCTCTGCTACCGGGAGACTTGGCCAGAGTTCGCCAGCAAGGGTCTTGCCTCTTACTTATAGCGCCTCACTGGCCGAACAGGATTTGGTTCTCAGAGCTGATATCTTTTCTCATCGGCTCGCCTTGGGCGATTCCGGACAGGAGGGAACTTCTGTCTCAGGCACAGGGGACGATATTTCATCACCAGCCCGAATTGTGGAAACTTCATGTTTGGCCCCTGAAGGGTACCAACTGAGGGACACAGGGCTGTCACCTGAGGTTATCGAGACCATTCTTAATGCTAGGGCTCCCTCTACCAGAAGAATCTACACCAATAAATGGGGTGTCTTCAAAAAGTGGTGCAGTTCACACGGTGCAGATCCAGTTAACTGCCAAATTGTTTCAGTTCTGGACTTTCTGCAGGAAAAACTGTCAGCAGGCATATGCCCCGCTACTCTCAGGGTTTATGTGGCCGCCATTTCGGCTTGCCACGCCTTGATGGACGGGGTGCCTTTGGGGAGGCATCCTCTACTCGCTCCTTCATTCGTGGAGCCATGCGACTGAGGCCTCCTGTTAGGACCAGAACTCCTTCATGGGACTTAGCAATAATCCTGGAGGGTCTGGTTGAGACCCCTTTTGAACCTCTAGAGTCAGCGTCTGACAGACTTCTGACTCTCAAGATGGTCTTTCTTATGGTGATTACCTCTCTTAAGAGGATTGGGGATCTACAGGCTCTGTCTGTTTTGCCGGCCTGTTTAGAATTTGCCCCAGGTATGGCCAAAGCTATTCTGCATCCTCATCCTGACTACCTTCCTAAGGTGCCTATTTCGACACTACATCCTGTCACTCTGGAAGCCTTCTGCTCCCCGCCATTTTTAACACCAGAGCAGGAAAGACTTCACGGACTCTGCCCAGTCCGTGCCCTTCAGACTTATGTCCACCACACTAGCCAGTGGCGTAAGTCAGGGCAATTATTTGTCTGCTATGGGGCTGCAACAGGGGAGCGGCCGCTACCAAGCAGACTATGTCACATTGGGTGAGGGATGCTATTGCCCTGGCCTATGAGGTGCACGGTCAAGCTTCGCCAGTAGGTGTCAGGGCTCACTCCACCAGAGGGGTCGCTTCCTCTAAAGCCTTGGCTAGAGGGGTCCCTCTGCAGCAGGTTTGTAATGCAGCTGGCTGGTCCTCTCTGCACACATTCATCGAATTTTATGGGTTACATGTTTATGCTACTCCGGGCTCTTACATCCTTGAGTTGACATCTCAAGCTCATGTCTGAACAAGTTTGTGATGCGGCAGGCTGGTCCTCTCTGCACACATTCATCACATTTTATGGTTTAGATGTTTATGCTACTCCAGGCTCTTACATCCTTGAGTCGACATCTCAAGCTCATGTCTGAGACCACTCGCGTTCTTGTGAGCACACTTCACAACCGTATGGGTCCGGACAGCCCCAGTGCGGCGGCGTGGGTATTGCGTTCCCAAAAGCGCTTAGCAAAGCGCAGCATCATAGTGAAGCTTTTTGTGAAGGGAACGTATTGGGTTACATGTGTAACCCTTGTTCCATGAAAAAAGCGGAACGAAATGATGTGCTTCTTTGCCGCACTGGGACGTCCCATGACTGCTCTTCAGAAAAAATATCTGACTACACGCTGGTGACACCTCTATTTATAGCCCGGTCACAGGTGCATCCAATGATTACACCAACCAAGGCTATAAATTCCGCTCAATGTTCGTTGACGTGTTACACACATATTTCAGCTGGTCACAAACATGTAGGATTGTTCCCAAAGCGCTTAGCAAAGCGCAGCATCTTGTTCCACTTTTTTCAGGGAACAAGGGTTACACATGTAACTCGAGACATTTTGATTATTTCTATACACAAAACACTTGATACAATTTTTCTTCAGTCCTTTATATTTCTCTCTATATTACAGCTTTGTAAACCAGTGAAACAAAAATCAAGATTTTAAATTCCCATTTAAAAAAGAAGGAAAGAAAACTTAAACTTCACTGCATTTTGTTTGACTTATTTTAAACATTTATGCTACTTTTGGAACACAAAGCTTTAAAGAGATTTTCGCATATGTAGATGAAAAAACACATAATATTTCAGGCAAACACCAGGTCTCATGTTTCACTTTTACACTTCATTAGATTTTAACAGCAAAAGAATAAATTAATTTTATTCTTAATATTTCCTCAAGACAATAAATGACATTTAACTGTTAAAAAAGATAAACAGACTATTTTTAAAATGATAATGCAGTATAGTTCTACACAATTAAAAGGTAGAAAGTTATTTAATTAATCATAATTAGCCATTATAATGAATACAGAAGCAATTTAATTATAACTTGTATAAAATGTTGGCCTAATACTTTTCATTTGTAGTTTATAGTTTTTAAATAAAGTTTTGGGAGTCTTTTTAAATGTTTCAATGGTGTTTAAGAATTGCTGTTAACTAGCTATAGACACACACACACACACACACACACACACACACACACACATACACACTGCTGAAGTCATTAAACTTGCTTTAACTGATCTCACCTCCCATCACATCTCAGATCGATTCATGCTAAACATATTTAGACATGTTCATTCTGTTTAACTCTAGGAATATGAATAATCTCTTGCTGTTGCATAAATTAATGAAGATGTTTCCAGCAGGAATGAATCCAGTCAACAGGAGTGTTTAATCAGTTTAAGAAAACTGATTGTGTGCTGATATCTGAACAACACGGCAAATGATGAAACATCTGGAATCAGAATAAAGATTTCATGGCTGCAAATAAATTAATGTATTAATTCATTGACTCATGCAGTTTAGCATTGATACTGATGACAGTGATATCTCTGTGATCTCACAGTGTTCTGATTAGTTGATGTAACAATCAGATTGATTTACATTGATTATGGAAATTGATCTCAAAATTGAATCATTTAATTTGGTGATTTCATGATATACCTCATGATCTAGGGTATGTTCAGCTAGTCCATGTGAGTTCTGATTATAATGTGCAGTAGTTTGACGGTTTGTGTGTCATCCTCACAAACCTTAAGATCAGACCAGAATAATAGAAAAACACAGTAGAAATGGTGAATTGTGCTGCTGTGCAGTATGAGATTTTATAGCAACAAGAGCCACTGAGGGAGGGAAATAATTCAGAAATGACATGTAAGCCACAGCTGTACAATTATTACAAATGCAAGAAAGTTTAAATGAGGAGTGTTTTGATCTATAAAGCAATAAAATCTCTCTGTCAGGTTAATTGCAGCGTTTTCAGAGATTCAAATTACAGCATGACAATTTACCTGAGAAATAATAACTGTATGTGACTGTACATGGTGCTGACAGATGGAAGGACCCAAAATCAGGAAGACAGAATATGGCTTTTATTTAAATAAACAAATCAAATACAAAATACAAATCAAATGAAGGAGAAGAAAAACAAGCGAAAACAAAACAAACTAAACCGACTGAAACTCGGGACAGGAAACAGACCAGAACATGCTGACAGAGTTGCAACTCAGCAAAACAATCCAACAAAGACAGAACAAAGGAGAAAATATATAAGAGCTGGTAATTGGAAGTAGGTGCCGCTGGTGATGAGCTGGGTGAAGAAACAATCAGTCATCCTGGCAACAGAGCTGTCGTTCTCCACTTGGCACCTGCAACACAAGACACAATCACGGGACTGTCCAGCCAAGACTGGATCAGACTGGGTGCAGACTGCAGGCAAAGGAACTGCCTGACTGTGGATGGCCACTGGAGAGGGGTCTGGCGGACTGTGGATGGCCACTAAACTAGGGTCAGACACGACGTGGGTGGCCGCTGGGCAGTGATCAGCCAGGACATGGGCGACCGCTGGGCACTGAACAGACTGAGCAACAGATTTGTAACTGGTGTCTGACTGGTGCTGGTTACTGGGCTGGTCTACAGACTGGTGGTTTGTGTCTGATAGGTGCTGGCCACTGGACTGAGCAAAGGGCTGGTCGATAGCCGCTAGGGACAGGAGAGGATGGTCAATGGTTACAGGGGACTGGACAGGCTCAAAGGACACAGGGAACAGGACGGGCTTGAAGGCCACAGGGAACTGACAGATTTGATGACCATGGGCAACTGGACAGGCTCGTTGATGATTACAGAAAATATGATAGGCTCATCGACGGCCACAGGGAACTAGACAGGCTCGTCGACAGTCTTAGGGATCTGGACAGGCTCTATGACCACAGGGAACTGGGCAGGCTGTGTGTTGACTCCCATGGTCGGGATCGCTGACAGTGATTAGGAAACGCCCTCCATGGCCAACAATGCTGACAGTGACAGGTAAACAGCCTCTGTGGCCGGGAGTGCTGGCAGTGACAGGGGAATGGCCTCCAAGGCTGGGGGCACTGGTAACAACTGGGAAACAGCCTCTGGGGCCAGGAGCGCTGGCAGTGACAGGGGAATGACCTCCGTGGCTGGGACCGCTGGAAGCAACAATGTAACGGCCTCCATGGCCATGAATGCTGGCAGTGACAGGGGAATGGCCTCCGTGGCCAGAAACGCAGGCAGCAACTTGGGAACAGACACCTTACATGGCTTCTTCTCCTCCTCCTTCTCTGGATGGTCAGAATCACTGCAACAGGAATGGCCGCTGCCTCCAAGTGGTCATCATCAGCCTCCTCCACCTCCAGGCAGTCAGCAGCGGTCTTAAGCAGGGGGACTGCAGCTGACCTGCTCTTCCTACACCCTCCGCTTATGGGTCATAAGACTGAGGTGGGAAGATGATATGGTCTGCCTGGGTAAATCCCTCCTGGGATGGGAGTGCAGACTCCCTGCACTTGTAAAGGTGGTCAACAAAGTTCAAAAAGCCCCAGCATCTGCATCTCCCCCTGACTGAGAGGTTGATCAAGGCAGATGTTAAAACCACATAAGATCTGTCTCGTCAAAATTCCAGCTCATCCACTGCAATCAAATGCCACATGCAAAGTACTTCATGTCAGTTTCCCTCTGACGGAAATTGCAAAGGTTGACAAGCTGAATCAAGTGCTGATGAACTGAAAAGTCATTGAGGGGCGATGGAAAAAGGAAGATGCCAATTGTGCCTTTGCTGTGTCCAGAATTGTTTGGCTTGTTCTGTCACGGTACGTGATGCTGAGAGAAGGAAGGACCCAAATGCAGGAAGGCAGTATAGGGCGTTTATTTAAATAAACAAATAAAATACAAATCAAAGCTCTCACGAGGGAGAAGAATAAACAATTGGTTATTGTGCGTGGCAAATTGACGGCATGCTGCACAAGTGTTTGTAGCCTGCTAGCCTGCTTAGCTTTGCTTATTCTTATTCTCACATGTTCATCGTTTTATCCTTTGTCATTTTATCACGTGTTTTGGGTTTTTCCACTTTTCTACTGTTTCATCTGTGTGTATTTTACCTGTGGCTGCTGGCGCTTAGCTTGCTCGAGTCTGTGTTTGTAGCCTGCTAGCTTTTTAGCATCGCTTATCTGTTTGTTTTCAGCTTTTAATCCTTAACATCTGCTATTTTTCATCATGCATAGGGTTTCCCCCCTCATTATTCTCTTTAATTGCATGCATTTTCCGCGTGCGTCCGCTTTCTATTTTGCATCGATCTCAAAGCACTGCTTATCAAGAACAACCATAACAACAAACAATTGAGTGAGGGATTCACATCGATCTGAAACCCTCACTGCTTAGGAACAACAACAATCAATTGCAGTAAGTCATGGCATCCGCTCATGTTATTTCTTCCCGTATTGCATGTCACATGTTTACAATGGCTTCTTCCATCAGCAGTGAGGGATTCACATGTGATAAATTTAAGGAATTAGTCTGGCTGACAGAGAAAGTTAATGAGTTAGAGACATGCATCCAAATGCTAGTGGATGTCAGTGAGAAAGAGAAGCTGGTAGATACTGTTTTGGATTCAAGTAGTACAGAGTGCAACACACACATTTTGGTTCCAGCTCTAGAGCCCCCACAGCAGGGTGTTTGGGTGACGTCTTGGTGGCATACTCTCTCAGCAAAGCGATACCGCACTCCTGTTCCTGTTAGGGTTTCCAATCGATTCTCCCCACTCAGTGATATACCCACTGAGAATCACATTGATTCTAAGGGCCCTAATAATTGGTGATTATTGTAAGGAACGTGGAAATAGAGAGCAACTATTGCTAAATGTATTTCAGGTGCCAGAGCATCAAGATGTAGTAGGATCAAGATGGAGTTGGAAATAGAGAGCAACTATTGCTAAATGTATTTCAGGTGCCAGAGCATCAAGATGTAGTAGGATCAAGATGGAGTTGGCTGGCTAATTTTAATGTAAATTTTCTAAAATTTGTATTTATGTCGACACTAATGATGTCTGGCCCTGCTCACCGTAGTGATGAGGTTTATAGTAGATTAGTGTCACTGAATAGCTGGTTGTCTGAGTGGTGTCTGAAGAATAAAATAGGATTTATAGACAATTGGAAGAGTTTTTGGGGTAGACCTGACCTGCTAAAGAGAGACGGACTCCATCCCTCCAGGGATGGGATGGAGTGGCTCATAGTCTTAATAATGATAGTGTTTGACTAACTGGGACCCAGGTCAGGAAGCAGACAAACTGGTTAATCCGAACGTCTGCTAGCTGCCTTGAGATGTCACACAGGTTCCCAAACTACCAACACAAAACTCTCACTAAATTGTTTAGAAAAAATTGGATTAAGTTCAAACTTGAACAAAATGAAAAAATTAAAGATAGGGCTACATAACATTAGATCTCTTTCTACCAAAGCACTAATTGTTAATTAAATTATTACAGATCATAGTTTGGATGCGCTCTGTTTGACTGAAGCCTGCTTAAACTGGATGAATATATTAGTTTAAATGAATCTACTCCCCCAGGTTATTGTTATAAACATGAGACTCATCTGAAGGGTCAAGGAGGAGTTGTTGCTACAATTTACAGTGAAGATTTTGGTGTTACTCAGAGGTCAGGATATAAATGTTAGTGTTTTGAAATAATAATGCTTAATGTGAAACCGTCAGATATAAATAAAAAAAAACTCTTTTACCTCTTTTAGTCGTCTTTTACCCTTGCTACAATGTATAGATCACCCGGTCCTCTATTCTGATTTCTTTGGTGAATTAGTGATTTTTTTTATCAGATATTGTAGTTACTGTAGACAGAGCTTTAATTGTTGGTGACTTCAACATTCACATAGATTATGAAAATGATACATTGGGATTAGCATTTATTGATATTCTCAACACTCTTGGAGTCAGACAAAATGTAACGGGACCAACTCATTGCCATAATCATATGCTAGATTTATTTCTGTCATATGGAGTTGATGTTGATAATATAGAAATTCTGCTGCAGAGCAATAACATCTCGGATCATTACCTTGTCTCTTGTATGCTGCGATCAGCTAATATTACTCAATCTATACCATGCTATCGTTCAGGTAGAACTATTCTTTCGACCACTAAAGATAGCTTCACTAATAATCTTCTAGATCTATCTTAAACACTCAGTAAACCCCAAAGCCCAAAAGAACTTGATGAAATAACAGAAAATATAAATAGTCTTCTCTAGCACTCTTGATAGTGTCACCTCCTTTCGATTAAAGAAATTAAAGAAATAAGCCCTGCACCATGGTACACTGATCACACTCATACTCTCAAGAGAGCAGCTTGTAAAATGGAGCGCATGTGGAAAAATACAATATTAGAAGTATTTCGAGGTGCATGGAAGGATAGTGTCTGTAGAACCAGCTTATCGAAACATCAAAAGCCACAACATGTTTGTTAGATCCTATACCAACTAAGCTCTTAAAAGAGGTATCTCCTGTCATGTCAGAACCTCTTCTTAATATTATTAACTCCTCGTTATGCTTTGGACATGTCCCAAGAAACTTTAAAATGGTAGTTATCAAACCACTTATTAAGAAGCCACAGCTTCTGGCTAATTAAGGAATGATTTCAAATCTTCCATTTATGTCTAAAATACTAGAAAAGGTAGTATCCTACCAAATATGTTCATTTCTAAAGAGAAATAGTATATATGCACAATTTCAGTCAGAATTTAGTCCTCATCACAGTACAGAGACTGCACTTATCTGCACGGCTGCATTTCTCTTTTAGTGCTTCTAGATCTACTCTTTATATATTAGTGCTGTATTCTGCAAGATAGATCACGACATTCTCTTGAATAGGCTGGAGAATTATGTTGGCATTAATGGACTTGCATTAGCATGGTTTAGGTCCTATTTATCAGACTGCTACCACTTTGTCTATGTAAATGAGGAATTGTCAAACCAAACAAAAGGGATCAGTTTTAGGGCCTCTGGTTTTCTCCTTGTATATGCTTCCCCGGGGTGATATTATCAGGAATCATGGAATAAGTTTCCACTGTTATGCCGACGATACACAACTTTATATTTCTTCAAAACCTGATGAGATTTCACAATTCTCCAAATTAGCAGAGTGTATCAATTAAATCAAAGATTGGATGGCCAGAAATTTCCTTCTACTCAATTCTGACAAAACAGAGGTACTAATTATTGGAACAAAAACCTCTAAAAATAAGCCACTAAAATATAATTTGACTCTCGATGGATGTGCTGTTACATCATATTCAACAATGAAGAACTTAGGTGTTATATTTGATACCAATCTGTCCTCTGAAAATCAAATTACAAATGTTTGTAGAACAGCATTCTTCCACCTCAGAAATATTGCTAAATTAAGGCATATGCTCTCTGTTGCTGATGCCGAAAAACGAATTCATGCGTTCATGACCTCAAGACTAGATTATTGTAATGCATTACTGGGAGGATGTCCAGCAAGATCAATAAATAAACTTCAGTTGGTTCAAAATGCAGCAGCCAGAGTGCTGACGAGAACCAAGAAATATTGTTACGAATGAGGACGGAAGCAGACAAAGGTTGAGGATCCAAATGCGGGTTTATTGATGAACAGACACAACAGGAGCAAACAAAACAACCACGATGGGTAAAATGAAAGCAAAACACAAAAACGCTGGAACACTGGAAACACGGGCATGGGAGCGAACATCAACATTCACAAACATTCAACAAACGACAAGGTAATGGAGGAACGGGCAGGGTTAAATACACACAAGGCAGGATGATTACAAACAAGACACAGGTGAGAACAATGACAGTGAACACGAACGCTACCAAGGAGACTATGGAGTTAAATAAAGGACAAAAGTGAAAACTAAGGAGCAAGGTGAAACACGACAGGGTAATACATGACATAGTCCCCCCTCAAAGGATCGGATCCCAGACGATCCTAAAAACAAACATACAAAAAAAACAAAACCGAATCGTCCAAGGAATGAGGGGGGACTGGCAGACCACGGAGAGCACAAGGGGACACCAGACAATCCAGGGGGGGACAAGGGGCAGATAGGTAGACCAAGGGGGGCACAGAGGGCAGACAGGCAGTCCAAGGGGGCACAAGGGGCAGACAGACAGTCCAAGGGGGCACAGAGGGCAGGCGAGCAGTCCACGGGGGCACAAGGGGCAGACAGACAGTCCAAGGGGGCACAGAGGGCAGGCGAGCAGTCCACGGGGGCACAAGGGGCAGACAGACAGTCCAAGGGGAGCACAAGACGGGGACTGGGTCAGGTAGCCTGGGAGCTGGCCACAGGACAGGGACAGGTTCAGGGGGTCTGGGAGGCGGCCAAAGGACAGGGACAGGTTCAGGAGGCCTGGGAGGCTCTGGAGGCGGAGACCTGGAAGGCTCTGGAGGCGGAGCCGATGGAGGTGGCACCGTAGGAGGCTCTAGAGGCGGAGCCGATGGAGGTGGCGCCGTAGGAGGCTCTAGAGGTGGAGCCGATGGAGGTGGCACCGTAGGAGGTTCTAGAAGCGGAGACCTGGAAGGCTTGGGAGGCGGAGCCATGGGAGGCGGAGCCGTAGGAGGCGGAGCCATAGTAGGCTCAGGCGGCGGAGCCGAGGGAGGTGGCGCCGTAGGAGGCTCTAGAGGCGGAGCCGATGGAGGTGGCGCCGTAGGAGGCTCTAGAGGCGGAGGTCTGGAAGGTTCTGGAGGTGGAGCCGAGGGAGGTGGCGCCGTAGGACGCTCCAGAAGCGAAGCCCTGGAAGGCTCAAGAGGCTTGAGAGGCGGAGCCCTGGGAGGCTCGAGAGGCTTGAGAGGCGGAGCCCTGGGAGGCTCGAGAGGCGGAGCCAAGGGAGGCTCAGGAGACGGAGCCGTAGGAGGCTCAGGGGGTGTGGCCGCAGGAGGCTCAGGGGGCGTGGCCGCAGGAGACTCAGGGGGTGGAGCCGCAGGAGGCTCTGGGGCGGAGCCGCAGGAGGCTCAGGAGTCTCTGGGAGAGGAGCCGTAGAAAGCTCGGGAGGCGGAGCTCTGGAAAGCTCAGGAGGCGAAGCTCTGGAAAGCTCGGGAGGCGGAGCTCTGGAAAGCTCGAGAGGCGGAGCTCTGGAAAGTTTGGGAGGCTCAGAAGGCGGAGCTCTGGAAAGCTCGGGAGGCGGAGCTCTGGAAAGCTCGAGAGGCGGAGCTCTGGAAAGCTTGGGAGGCTCGGAAGGCGGAGCTCTGGAAAGCTCGGGAGGCAGACGCGAAGGGACGAACCACGGGCGAATGGAGGGTTACCACTATGGGAGGAGCTACGGGGTTCTCCTCGACGATGTCCGCGGTGAAAGAGGAACCGCAGGCCAGTAGGGTCTCCTCCACGAACGCGCGGAGCGTCCAGCCACGTGTTGCCGGTGGCAACCGCTCTTTGAGCGCACTGTTCAGGTTAGCCCGGAAGAATACGACCAGGGAGGAATCAGGGAAGTCGGTGGCACCCGCAATCGCGAGAAAATCGCGGATGTGGTCTTCCACCGGACGGTTTCCCTGCATGAGGCTAAGCAGCTGACAGTTCGCTTTTAGAACCGCTGGATCCATGTTTGTTGGTCGTTTGTTCTGTTACGAATAAGGATGGAGGCAGACAAAGGTTGAGGATCCAAATGCGGGTTTATTGATGAACAGACACAACAGGAGCAAACAAAACAACCACGATGGGTAAAATGAAAGCAAAACACAAAAAGCTGGAACACTGGAAACACGGGCATGGGAGCGAACATCAGCATTCACAAACATTCAACAAACGACAAGATAATGGAGGAACGGGCAGGGTTATATACACACAAGGCAGGATGATTACAAACAAGACACAGGTGAGAACAATGACAGTGAACACGAACGCTACCGAGGAGACTATGGAGTTAAATAAAGGACAAAAGTGAAAACTAAGGAGCAAGGTGAAACACGACAGGGTAATACATGACAAATATGATCAAATTAGCCCCATTTTATCATCGTTACATTGGCTACCTGTTTTATGAAAAACACAAGAGGGAGAGAGAGGGAAACACAGACACACATCAAGACAGAAGGGACTGTGCAGCCCAGACTGTGACATTGGAAGGTTTGAAAGGGTTCTACTATTTTTCATATATTATTTCTTCTTTTTATCATGTAATGAAAATGTTGAGGCACAATGAATTGTTTAAATGTTATTTAAAACAGTGGTTTTCAACCTTTTTGACTCCAAGGCCCCCAATGTAGGCAATTCGATATTTGGATTTTAAGATATATATAATACCTTTGATACTTCTACTGTAATTATGGCAAAGCTTGTTTTCAAAGTTTTTTAATGAAACTCAAACAATTAATCATGATAAATATGTGATTCCAGAAATGTCCAGAACTGTATATTGTTTGTAAAAAGCAAGCTATTTAGTAAGTTGAATTATGAAAAACATCTAACCCTAACATCTGAGTTTGAAATTAAATAAAATGGAACTTTAATTTGATACTGTAAATCCAAAACCAAATAATGACAGCTAAATGATTCAAAACTCCTCTGAAGTTAACCAGATACAAACCAGATTCTCGTGAAATCTGGTACATTTATAATGTATTATATCTATATTACAGTTTTTTACAATCATTTTCACACATCTCTATACTGAGAATGCATTTTCAAAACTCTTCACGCAGTAATCTCTACCAACACTTATACCAGCACAACAGTTAATTTTTCATCCAAAACACCCTGCAACCATCACAATACTTCATAGATCTCGCAAAATAAATTAATTTCACCAAAACACTGGCAAACTGTTTCTCCCAATAGAAATACTTTGTCACTCAAAATGTATTTATTGGTTTATTGTAGGGTATGCTTGACTTTTTATATATGAAAAACAAATATTCTATTATAAAGCAAGATAGGCAATTCACTGTATAGAATTAACTCTTCACTAACAGTATGGACTGAATCGCAAATGCAGCAATTTTCTACAGTGTGCTTTACTGGATTTTCACATGTGCATGTGGCACAGCAATTCCAAAAAAGCTCAAAATGAAAAACAAAGTTACAAATTCACATAATGATAGTAATGTAGGTCAGTTTGGCCCACTTGCATAATGCATATCTTACCTGTTAGATTGTTGAAATATTCACACAATGGATGCCACTGTTGAGCGTGGGAGATTTGGCTGCACTCAGACCAGCCTCTCTCAAAGATAGACCATGGTTTATCACATGATCAATAACAGTACCCCATCTCATCATAGACTACAGTTCTTGGTCTTCTACCACACAATTGCACTCCTCTCCTTCTCCTGCCAACTCCTCTTTCTCTGGTACCTACTTGTACTGTTCCAAAAATGTTCTTTTGTAGGAGATGTTAATGGCATAGAAGAAAAAACACCTGGACAGAAGGTGACGTCGTCTCTTGCGACCAAGGTATACAGTGCCGATGGACAGGCCGCCTCCGCCCTGCATGCTACGTCCCTCTTGCAAGTCCTCCAGGCCAAAGCGCTAAGAGATCTACACTTGGGTAGTCCAGGTCCTGATGTGCTGCAGCAACTGCGCTCGGCGACTGTCCATGCCCTCCGGGCCACAAAGGTCACAGCACATGCACTCGGACAGGCGATGGCCACCCTCGTGGTCCAGGAACACCATCTATTCGGTGACACCGTAGATGGTTTTCACGGGAGGCAAACAGATCTACCTGTGCTCTGCCAAACCGAGCCCAAATCAGCTAGACCACCTGAGGGTGGATTCTCCACTCTCCGCTGAGCGTTACCTGATGTGACAGCGCATCCCCGGGGGCTGCGCAAATATGCATTTTCCCCAGTGAGCCTACTTGCACAAGTCCTGTGCAAGGTCAGGAAGGTTGAGGAACAAGTCACTCTCGTGGCCCCGACTGGCCCATTCAAGCTTGGCTTTCGAATCGTCACAATCCTCGCAACAGCACCTCCCTAGAAAATTCCCCTGAGGAAGGACACTCTTTCTGAGGGACGGGGAACCCTCTGGCATCCACGCCCAGACCTCTGGAACTCTCATGTCTGGGCCCTGGACGGGATGCGGAAGATCTAAACAGTCTACCACCAGCCATCATAGACGCAATCACTTAAATTGGTGTTCTTCCCGATCTGAAGACCCACAGAGCTGCACTGTCAGATCAGTGCTCTCATTCCTGCAGGAGAGGCTGGAGAGGCGGCTGTCCCCCTCCACCTTGAAGGTTTATGTAGCCGCCATAGTGGCTCACCACAATGCAGTGGATGGTAAGTCGTTAGGGAAGCACAACCTGATCATCAGGTTCCTTAGAGGTGTCCGGAGGCTGAACTAGGCCATAACTGTTCCCCTCATGGGATCTCTCCATTGATGGCACTCCTGATTGTGCTCACTTCCATCAAGAGGGTTGGGGACCTGCAAGCACTCTGTCAGCGAGTTCAGTCCGGCAGACTCTCACGTCATCCTGAGACCCCGACTGGGCTACGTGCCCATTTTCAATAAAACACAATTTAATATGTTTTTTAAGCTATTTAAATTATGGGGACACTAGAAATGTCCTCATAAACCACATTTATAGCATAATACCCTTGTAATTACTAGTTTGTAACCTAAAAAAATTGTGCTGGTAATCCACATAAACATGCCTACACACACAAACACACACACTCACACACACAAACACTCACACACACACACACACTAACACACAGACACACACACACACACACACACACACTCACACACACAAACACTCCCACACACAGACACACACATACACACACACACAAACACACACACATACATACACACACACACACACACTCACACACACTCACACTAACAGACAGACACACACAAATACTCACACACACTCACACTAACAGACAGACACACACACACACTCACACACACTCACACTAATCGACAGACACACACAAATACTCACACACTAACACAAAGACACACAAACACACACACTCACACATACACACACACACACTCACGCTAACACACACACTAACACACACACTCACACAAACACACACACACACACAGGTCTCTCTCTCTCTCTCAGACTCCGGTGAGGATCATGTGACCTCACAGATGGCATTATGACATGCGTTTAAAAAATCATCTGTTCAACAGGACAAATCTGCATATTTAGTGTCAAATTATACACTGTATTAACGGCGAGTGTTTGTGATTTCTATTCAACTCATATATTAATCTGTTTTCTCACAGTTTCAAGGGCACAACATGGTCAAAATCATCCAACTCTGACGGGCCATTTCCTCGTCTGCAGCCCGACTCAAATTCTCACAGTAAATGAGTTTATCTGTCTTTTATTAAACACAGTTTCACTTGTTCTCAATCTCTAATATTTCAAAAGGTCAGTTTGCCTTTAAAGTCAATATGAAATGGCACTCGCAGCCCATTTGACTTCCATCAGTATTTGATTGGATGGTAAAGTGTCACATCAGATTGTGAAGGACTGAAACGCTGCCGGGACACACATTTGAGGAGGATTATCAGGACGGGGAGACTGAAGGTCAAGTTCACCCTCCAGACCAGGGGTCGCAACCTTTATGACATGAAGTGCCATTTTTTATTTTCCTTGATAATCCCTGTGCCGAACAACATGTGTTCTTTTATTACAAATTATACTGGAGCTGACATGAAACTGATGATTATGTTCTACAGTCTGATATACTGTCAATATATGTTGTGGTTTATGGTCAGAGATACAGTCAGATATATACGGTCTCTTGGCCGATGTCCAGCGGGGCACTTTGGCTGTGTGTGTAATGAAGAGAGCCAGCGTTCTGCATACGGACATTTCACTAAACATTCTCTACGATACTCAAGCGGCTCATAACAGCTGCAGACACTCAGAGTTACATCACTAGAATAAATGAACAAATGACCTTAAATGAGTCAAACACACACACACACACACACACACACTTAATCCTCACATTCGAGTGCTGGTTTAAACTTTTACTGAGTCAGCGTTTATTTCTGTCCTCGTGGTCACCAGAACATCAGCCTGAAGGATTTATGACCATGATAAATCTCAAGAAGATTCTTCAATCGTTCACCATCCGTGTGTTTATTATCAGAAACAAACCATGATCTGTCATCATACGTGACCTGTCTCACGTCTGGATACACATGACACATGATGTTTCTCATGATTCAATGAACCCGAATGATTATAAAGATAAATACATATTGTGCCTCAAACGTCCTGAAAGACAAGAGTGTCGTTATTATTTACTGTGATTCACACACACACATTTGTGTCATCTCATCGTTTTGATGACAGTTGTGTCTAAACTTGTGTCATGACCGAATTATCCTCTTAAACGTATTTCCTGATTCTCTCTGATAACATGTTGAAATGATTTTTTCAATGTATATGTTTGGAATCGTCCATTTCAGAATATTTCATCATGTTTGAGTTTGAAGAGTGACGCAGGTGAAGTTCACTTTAAAAACCTCTTCAAAGTCAGTTTCCCTTTTGTATCTCACTAAATGACGGTTGTGACATGTTCAGACAGCTTCAACACAGCTGAGAGATGAGCTCATGTGAACTGTTCGAGAGATTTACAGTAAGAAAACATCTGAACACTGTGTGATATTAATTAAGAGAAAACAGCACTGAAATCACTGAGAATGAAAGACGTCCATAATTATGTTTGATTATTAAAGATGAATTCTGCTGCATCAGAGCATCTTTGTGACACTCTGAGGGCCGTGAACAATAATCGACACAGAACACGACTATAGATGGTTAAATATGCAGAGAGGAAAAGACCAATCACAATTCAGTATGTAAATTATCAATGATGTCATCACTGTTGTTACATTTGAATGCTGAATAAAGTGAAAGTCAGTAAATGAAATATTTAGTAAATAAAAAATCGTAAAACTGATAATAAAACTGATAATATATAAACCCTCTACGGACACGTCGGAGAAAGAATCGCCATTGGCTAGTACATTTTTGTTTTTACTTTTGACAACATATAAGCATAATGCAAATAATATATATATATTAGTTTTCATATATATGATTTCACACAATACAGTATGCATGATTGCACTTTTTATTTTCATATTTCACTTTAGCTTTGAATTTCGTTTTAGTTTGTGTACAAATGTAAAAAATTCACATTCTATCAATTTATATGATGTCATGAAATTGCATTTTTAAAATGACACAAGCAGTCGTCACTATTTGAAATGTTATTACATTTTTTATAAAAATATTCACAAGGTTGGAGCCTAATGAACATAGAATTAATAATTATATTATAAAAAACATAATTTAAGTGCTACTATACTTAAACTAATACGCAAAAAAACAACCGTGTTCAAACTCTTGCATAGATGTGGCACGAGCCTATTTGTTGAATTCTTTCAAATGTAGTTTTCTGAAGTTAAAATATTTCACAATGTATGATTGTGCCTTTGAAATATTTATGTATTTATGCATTTACTACACTTACTACGTTAGTTTTTATGCTCTTGTGCAATTTGCATTGAGTTTACATTGATATTTATAAGAAGTGCTAAATTGGTTACTGTATCTTTAAGAGAACCGGCAGCTCTGCAGCAAGTGTTTATGGCTGAATGAGCACATTACTGAGAGAGAACTTGAACAGTATTTGTCCTTCATTTGTGCAGTGTATGAAACTAATTTATTGTTCTCTTTGATCACTAAGTGACTGTAAATGACAAATCATTTTAAAAGAGACATTAAATGATAATGAGTGCGTGCATCTCGTCTTGGACACGAAATACACAGAACGAAGCAAAAGGAAACCTTGACTTGTATAATGTGCTCTCAAGTTTTGCAACACTTTTACCTTCTTACAGACGTCCAGCATGCATATTACTGGTCTGTAGCCATGCTGATATGGAATGATATTCCGGACATTATTCAAAAGGAATTGCAAATTGTATTTGCAATTGCGTTTTCAATTTGTGGACGCATAAAATGTGACATAATCCAAACGCAATTGCAAATCGCGCATTACCGTTTGCATTTTCGTTTAAGCGAACGCACAGTGACTGCCAAATTTCAAATGGAAAAGCAAAGTCCGTTTGCAACTGTGTTTCCCATATCTTACGAGTTTTGGCCCTGTCATATTTAAATAGCAATTTCAATTACCACGTCTGCTTTTTCACTTTCTCAGCGTCGCGTATGTAGCCAGCCAAAACTCAAATGGAATACTAATTCCCTTAGTATTTCCATTGATGCCTTACACGGAAACCTGTCAATCAGGGTCAAGGGTGGGATTATGCTATGGGGCGTGTTTGTCTTGGGAAGTGACGTCACTCACAGTCTATCACGATCAATAATTTAAAAAAAAAATGAGCACTGCACTTTATTAATCTATAATCTCACACTGGACTGTTAACATATTCTCCTCAATATACTACTTCATATATATATATATATATTTCATATACTCTTTACTTATTGTATATTGTGTATTCTATATTGTGTGTATTGTTTACTGTACATTGTATATTATTATTGTGTTGTGTAAGTACGTGTACATTTGATATGTAAATTGTGTTTTGTAAATATGTTGTTTATTGGTATATGTCTCGTCTCTGTCATGACTGCTATGTTGCTCGGAACTGCACACAAGACTTTCACCTACTGTTGCACTTGTGTACATGGTAGTGTGACAATAAAGTGATTTGATTTGATAAACCGGCGTCTGTTCAGGGCATCACCTCTTGACCGTCGACTGTGAGTGACATCACTTCCCAAGACAAACACGCCCCATAGCATAATCCCACCCTTGACCCTGATTGACAGGTTTCCTGTAAGGCATCAATGGAAATACTAAGGGAATTAGTATTCCATTTGAGTTTTGGCTGGCTACATACGCGACGCTGAGAAAGTGAAAAAGCAGACGTGGTAATTGAAATTGCTATTTAAATATGACAGGGCCAAAACTCGTAAGATATGGGAAACACAGTTGCAAACGGACTTTGCTTTTCCATTTGAAATCTGGCAGTCACTGTGCGTTCGCTTAAACGAAAATGCAAACGGTAATGCGCGATTTGCAATTGCGTTTGGATTATGTCACATTTTATGCGTCCACAAATTGAAAACGCAATTGCAAATACAATGTGCAATTCCTTTTGAATAATGTCCGGAATATCATTCCATATGCTGACGAACTGGGAATGTTGTGTAAAAGTTTGGGGGAACGTTTAACCAATGCCAGAGATAACATCGTTAATGCCATGCCAATACCATTTCACGGCTGAACTAATGTGATGGTGACAGCGCGATCATGACAGATCCGGATCTGGTCACGTTCCTTCAGGGCGCTCACGAGACACAATACGCTGTAAAATACGAGACTGAATCCAGCTTTGCCAGCTTCTTATTCAGTAAAAGGATCGTGGTGAGATCTTCTTCATCACTACACAACTCGAGCTCTGGCGAGTCAAATCTGAATATTTCCTCGCTAGCGGCTAATAAAATACATATTTTAGTCACATAGGGCAAAATCTGTTCCCATATGCAAGTGATTTCCTCACTGTGTAGAGGGCTGTAATATATACGCTCACCTAAAGCCTCTGATGCACTCACAGCGAAGATCTTCATTGTTCATCTGATCTGTCCATGCCACTGAGACCAGCGGCACATAGAAGATCGCAGAACATCATGTGTGATTTGTCATGTTTACATTATCATTCATGGAGCTAATGCTATCACATTATACATAAACATAATTATCATCTGCTACCATCTGTTGTTGTATTTTGATGAATTTTTGTGATAATATATCCAAACCATATGATGAAAACCTTTTTTAAACTTGTTTTAAAACATCAATATTGTCATGGGGGGTCTGTGTATCTCAGCAAGTATTGTCACTGACTATCACACCTGGAGTCGTGAGTTTGAAATCAGGCTGTGCTGAGGGAGTCCAGTCAGGTCTCCTTAGCAACCAAATGGGCTATATGCACGCATAACTTCCGCGTTTGACGCAAGGATGCTCTTGCGTTTCCGGTTGGGAGATTTAAAGCGGAGGTAAACGGGATTATGGCAGAGTCTTCTAAATTTTCTCGTTGTTTGCTTGAGTTGCCAAAATTTTGTATTAATGATGTGCGAAGAATTGCACGAATGTGCAGTACAATGCCACAGAGCAAGCTTGAGAAAGGTTTCAAGTTTTATGTTTCGTCTTATCTCTGCAATTATGAAGGTAAGTTCAGATAGCCTGAACTAGTACGTTATGGCTAACATTGTGCTATTATTTTTACATTCCGGCCAGCAGCAGACTAATCATGCTAATATAAATGTTTGGCATGTAATGTGTTTGTAATTTTGTTTGTAAAAGTGTCAGGTAAAATCAGGGCCACAAATGAGATCTCAGTGAAAGCTCAGTGTTACCGCTCTATGAGGAAAGCAGAGACTCCACACCAACTAAGAGTAGGACTGGTATATTGAAAGTGACGTTCAAAGTTCTTTTGAACATGTTCTAAGTTTTTACTTTTCTAACGTTACCACTGTTCATTTTGGATAACCACAGATGTTATCTTAGCTAGTATGGATGTTTATTGTACAAAATGAATAATAATAAAAAATGTAAAGCAGTTCTATCAACGACAGATGAAACAGTGGTAATGGAGATACACTGCTGCAAAGTTTGTTTCCTATTCGCACATACAGACTTTTTGTCAGTAGCTTTCCAACAGTGGATGCAAACGAGTTAATATCATTGACAATGAGCAACAAAAAAAATATTTTTTGTATGTAAAAAAAAAAAAAAAAAAACGACTACAAGAGGAAAGAGTTGTAGGTGATAGTCATACTTGTTTATAAAAATAATTTACTCATTAATCATTTTGCATACACCATTTTTATTTAAAATATAGCAAAAAAAAAAGCATAAACAAAATGAGAGGTTGCTGTTTTGTGACTAATGTTCCTTTAGTGTATAGTCAAAGAGTATAGAATCCCACATCAGTTCTCGGCATAGCAGCGCTCTACGATCGGCGGAAGTAATCAAGCATCCTTAAATTTCACCGGAAATACGTCATGCACCGCCGTGCATAGAGCCCATTGGCCTGGTTGCTAGGGAGGGTAGAGTCACATGGGGTAACCAAATTGGGCCGGTTGCTAGAGAGGGTAGAGTCACATGGGGTAACTAAATTGGGCCGGTTGCTAGGGAGGGTAGAGTCACATGGGGTAACCAAACTGGGCCGGTTGCTAGGGAGGGTAGAGTTACATGGGGTAACCAAATTGGGCCGGTTGCTAGGGAGGGTAGAGTCACATGGGGTAACCAAATTGGACCAGTTGCTAGGGAGGGTAGAGTCACATGGGGTAACCAAATTGTCCCGGTTGCTAGGGAGGGTAGAGTCACATGGGGTAACTAAATTGGGCCGGTTGCTAGGGAGGGTAGAGTCACATGGGGTAACCAAACTGGGCCGGTTGCTAGGGAGGGTAGAGTTACATGGGGTAACCAAATTGGGCCGGTTGCTAGGGAGGGTAGAGTCACATGGGGTAACCAAATTGGATCAGTTGCTAGGGAGGGTAGAGTCACATGGGGTAACCAAATTGTCCCGGTTGCTAGGGAGGGTAGAGTCACATGGGGTAACCAAATTGGGCCGGTTGCTAGGGAGGGTAGAGTCACATGGGGTAACCAAATTGGGCCGGTTGCTAGGGAGGGTAGAGTCACATGGGGTAACCAAATTGGGCCGGTTGCTAGGGAGGGTAGAGTTACATGGGGTAACCAAATTGGGCCGGTTGCTAGGGAGGGTAGAGTCACATGGGGTAACCAAATTGGACCAGTTGCTAGGGAGGGTAGAGTCACATGGGGTAAACAAATTGTCCCGGTTGCTAGGGAGGGTAGAGTCACATGGGGTAACCAAATTGGGCCGGTTGCTAGGGAGGGTAGAGTCACATGAGGTAACCAAATTGGGCCGGTTGCTAGGGAGGGTAGAGTCACATGGGGTAACCAAATTGGACCAGTTGCTAGGGAGGGTAGAGTCACATGGGGTAAACAAATTGTCCCGGTTGTTAGGGAGGGTAGAGTCACATGGGGTAACCAAATTGGGCCGGTTGCTAGGGAGGGTAGAGTCACATGGGGTAAATAAATTGGGCCGGTTGCTAGGGAGGGTAGAGTCACATGGGGTAACCAAATTGGGCCGGTTGCTAGGGAGGGTAGAGTCACATGGGGTAACCAAATTGGGCCGGTTGCTAGGGAGGGTAGAGTCACATGGGGTAACCAAATTGGGCCAGTTGCTAGGGAGGGTAGAGTCACATGGGGTAAACAAATTGTCCCGGTTGCTAGGGAGGGTAGAGTCACATGGGGTAACCAAATTGGCCCGGTTGCTAGGGAGGGTAGAGTCACATGGGGTAACCTCCTCGTGGTCACTATAATGTGGTTCTCGCTCTCGGTGGGGCGTGTGGTGAGTCGTGCGTGGATGCCGCGGAGAATAGCGTGAAGCCTCCAAACGTGCTACGTCTCAACGGTAACACGCTCAACAAGTCACGTGATAAGATGCGCGGATTGACGGTCTCAGATGCGATTGAGATTCGTCCTCCGCCACCCGGAGTGAGGCGAGTCACTACGCCACCATGAGGAATGAGAGCGCATTGGGAATTGGGTGTTCCACACTGGGGAGAAAAGGGGGGTGAGAGAGAAAAAAGAAGGAAAAAATGACATTAATATTGTCATATAGGGTTCGGTTAAGTTTAGGGTACGGGTTAGGCCAAAAAAGAACTTTTGGTCTGCACAAACACTGTAAACATATACAAATAAACTTCATAAAGGCTTAGGATTAATGTTATTCTCACAACAGTCTGCATGTGCTAAGATTAGGATCATCACAGATGAAGATAATGAAGATGACCTTTATTAAATAATTCTTCAGAAAATCAGTGAAACGTTCTGGAGAGAGAGTCTGACATCAGCTTCAGTTAATGAGCAGCACCGGATATATCCTCAAAACACAAACCAACATCAGTAGTTCCTCAATTCCACGGGGCGTATCAATTAAAATATCAAACAGAGTGTTTATTATGAAGGATTAGTGCATGCGGTACTAAAGGCAAAACAAAGCTTATGTATAATTACAGGATTACCGTTAA
>NC_068307.1:28721730-28764230 GCF_025860055.1 Xyrauchen texanus
AATTGTATTTTTTTTTACATTTCAATGAATTTCATATAAGATGCTTTAACTTTTCACAGTCACATTTCAAGGAACCTTTAGATTAATATGCTAATACTATAATAGACAGATGTAGGAAGCTATATTTTTGCCAAGTTTCACACAAGCAGGTTTTATCCCTAAGATGTTTCGTCTCTTTTCTTCTTTATGTTTAATCCTTTAATTCACCGCTGCTGCAGCCAATAAAGCACCACTTGTTGACATCAAATCTTCTGCTGTGATCAAAGTTTCTTTGAATGCGTAGCGAGGATCGGCCTGTGACTCCAGGTGATCAAGTTTCATTGAAGCGGGTCATTCTGTGTCCAGGATGTGGTTTTGTGCTATTGGGGTCTTTCTTGTTTAAACTTTGTTTTATGCAACAAGAGGTTTTCGCTATTGTCACCTGTTCCTGTTGCTGCTGGCACTTAGCTTGAGTCTGTGCTTGTAGCCTGCTAGCATTTTTAGCATTGCTTTACTTTTTGTTTTCAGCATTAAATCTTTAATCTCTGCCATTTTCAGCATGCATCGTTTCCCCCCAGCATTATTCTGTTATTGAAATTCAACTGCATGCATTTTTCCATGTACAATCACTTTCTATTTGTATTGCGATTAAACTGCATGCATTTTACCGTGCACACCTGTTTTCTCCTCTGTGTTACACGGATTATTGCATCGATCTCAAAGCACCACTTATCAAAAACCACCTTAACAACAAACAATTGCATGAGGGATTCACATCGATCTCAAACCCAGGCTGCCCAAGAAGAACCACAACAACAAACAATAGCAGAAACATTATTTCTACTTGCACTACATGTCACATGTTTACAATAGCTTCTTCCATTAGCAGTGAGGGATTCACATGTGATAAATGTAAGGAATTAATCAGGCTGACGGAGAAGGTTAATGAGTTAGAGACTCGCATTCGAATGCAAGTGGAGGTCAGTGAGAAAGAGAAGCCGGTAGATACTGTTTCGGATGCGGGTAGTACAGCAAGCAACACACACACTTTGGTTCCGGCTGTAGAGCCCCTGCAGCAGGGCATTTGGGTGACATCTCGGCGGCATACACGCTCAGCAAAGAGACACCACTCTCCCGTTCCTGTTAGGGTTTCCAATCGATTCACCCCACTCAGTGATGCACCCACTGAGAATCATGTTGAAAGAGCCCTTGTTATTGGTGATTCTATGTGGAGCGGAGTTGGGGGGTTGGTCGGAATATCACGCGCCCGGTCCCCAATCGGCCTGATGAGGCGCGCAAGGGATAAAGGCGCCCGGTGACGATGATTTGAGAGAGTGAGAATTACGGGCATGTCCGTCATGTGTGTGTTTGTGCTTTTGGTTTGAGTTTAATTAAATTATCATTTATATTGACAAGCCGGTTCTCGCCTACTCCTTGCCCATCCTTTAACTGTTTTACATTCTATTGTAAGGAACGTGGAAATAGAGACTCCACTATTGTTAATTGCATTTCAGGGGCCAGAGCGTCTGACATCAAATCAAATTTACAAGTGCTGGTTAATGCTTAACATAGATTTTCTAAAATTGTTCTTCATGTTGGCACTAACAATATCTGGGTTCGCCAGAGATCACTAAAGTTAATGTTAAAGAGGTGTGCGAATTTGCAAAATCTATGTCAGACAGGTTTATAGTAGTATGTCTGGATGTGTCTGCAGAATAAAATAGGATTTATAGACAATTGGAAGAGTTTTTGGGGTAGACCTGACCTGCTAAAGAGAGATGGAATCCATCCCTCCAGGGAAGGTGCCGCTCTCCTCTCTAGTAATTTGGCTCATAATCTTAATAGTGATAGTTTTTGGGGGTCTGGGTATCTCAGCGAGTTTTAACGCTGACTATCACACCTGGAGTCGTGAGTTTGAAATCAGGGTGTGCTGAGTGACTCCAGTCAGGTCTCCTTAGCAACCAAATTGGCCCGGTTGCTAGGAAGGGTAGAGTCAGGTTGGGTAACCTCCTCTCAGTGGGGCATGTGGTGAGTTGTGCGTAGATGTCTCGGAGAATAGCGTGAAGCCTCCACACACGCTACATCTCCACGGTAACATGCTCAACAAGTCACGTGATAAGATGTGCAGATTGGCGGTCTCAGACGCGGCGACAACTGAGATTCGTCCTCCACCACCCAGATTGAGGCGAGTCACTATACCCTATTATACACTATATAATAGGGGAAAAAAAGGCGTAAAATCCTCCCAAAAATAGTTATAGTGTTTGACTAATTGGGACCTAGGTCAGGAAGCAGGTCATAAAGGCCTTCTGAGCAAAGCGTTTTTGTAAGAAAAATATCCATACATATTATATTATAGTTTGTAAAGTTATAAATATGGATATTTTTCTTACAAAAATGCATTGCTTCGCTTCAGAAGGCCTTTATTCACCCCCTGGAGCCATATGGATTACTTCTGTGATGGATGGATGCGCTTTTTTGGGCTTCAAAATCTAAGGTACATTCACTCCCATTATAAAGCTTGGAAGAGCAGGATATTTATATTACTCCGATTGTGTTTGTCTGAAAGAAGAAAGTCATACACTTAGGATGGCTTGAGGGTGAATAAATTATGGGATCATTTTTGGGTGAACTAACCCTTTAAAGTCAGGATCGAAGCTGAGTTGTTTGTTAATCTCATGCAATATTTTGCAAAGTTACCCTTTAAAGACAGAGGAGATGAAGTATTATTCACATCAGGTGTTCTTCATCCACCAGGCAGAACGAGGATAATTAATTATGCACTTCTTCTCACTCTCCTGCCCAACTCTTGGGCATCCAGCATGGCTGAAGGACGTCCCTAAGAGGCGGGGCGATGATGACGAGAGCGAGGGGCGGATCATTCCGACACATCTGTAAATATATATGGGATAATAGGAAACCTTAAAAAGTCTTATAATTCTTAAGATGTCAAAAAGGCTTGGAGGACTAGAATTCCCAAAATTTAATAAATTAGTATGAATCTGCCCAAATTCATCCTATATTGATTTGGATGAATGAAGAATCTAAAGTGAAATGGAGGAAGGTGGAAATGTATCAAATGGGGAATCTATTAGTACATCCCTGTTCCTGCCCAAACAAAGCAACACGTTTAAATCAAGAGGTAATATTTGTATTAATAGTACTTTTAGAAATTTGTTAGAAAAAAACCAAAATAGTAAATTAAGATCAAGTTAATTTACAACAAATTGCTAAAGATCCAGATTTCATGGCAAATAGATGAGATAATACACTGAAGTTTTGGGCAGATACAGGTCTGAGATCAGCAATGTTCACTGATAAAGGAATGGACACACAGCACAACATTAAGCTTCAAAATTCACAATTGTTAAATGATTTACAGGTTAAGAGGATATACAACCTATCCAATTAAAATGTTATGAATTTTAAAGAAATACTGAGCAGAATAAAGTCTCATTAGTCAAATTCTGTATGTGCTCTAAATCACCATCTTACAAGTGATCAGACGGGTTAATTTAATATTTAACTACACAATAGAAATACTTCCTGTGACGAGGCAGCAAAGAATGAGGATCCAAGTGCAGCTTTAATGAAACAAAAGATAAACAAGGTACCTCAGAATAAAATCAAATGCAGGAAAGCAGATGACAACACATGTGAGAACGGACAAACTAACTGGGGGAAACAAGGGCTTAAATATACAGGTACATATTAATCCATCTGACTGGCTGTTTATGGATGGCATAATATAGTATGTTTATATTATTTAAAGATATTTTTTGCTATGGCTACAGAGCGTAAATGAAAAGCAATTCAATTTGAAATAAAATACAATATCTGCTGAAAATCTACATTTAGATTCTTAAATATATAATTAAACATGTGGATTTGTAAGATTTTAAGTGTGCTTTAAGAGGGTTCCTGAACATGCCTCGAAGCGACTGCTGGATTATGAAAATTGGTGGTTTTGCACATTCCTGCATTTTACCTGCAAATTCAAACAAATGAATGAAATACAGGTATCATGTGAGACTCAACTGTTCTTCAATAAACATTTAATTCTAAGAAAAAAGGATAACATAGCTAAATATATCAAACCACAATCATTTGAAAAGATCACCAGCTGAAGATCCGTGTGCTGTTTTAGTGTGCTTGGATCAGAAAACCAGCAGTGCAACATTGTGTAAGTGAGATGTTTAAGTATTTGCTTATGCCATGTAATATTGCCTACACTTCCTCTCTGTTAATGCGTCATTAAAGCATTTCGGAGGTGGTTTGTGTGTCTCTGTTGGCAGCAGGCAGCAATGAGGTGGACCGGATTGTTATTTTGAACACGCCGGAACACTTGAGCAGCGATTCCTCCCACACGCGTGTCTGAGGAGAGACGTTCATGGACTAATCGAGCTGTCAGACACCCGTTCGACACATCGCCTGCAGCCAAACGGCTCAAAATGATCCCTCTATCGATAAAACACTCAATACATTCACCCATCCCGTCATCTCTCTCATGCCCACGGGCAAGAACGCTTCACCATCATGAGGAGGAAGTTTCTTTTGGAGTTTTAATGTAAAAACTGATAAGCATTTATCAACATTTCTGTGTGAATTGTTCTGATCTGAAGCTCACAGTATAAAGCACTGATGACAACGATGAAGAGGATTTCAAAGATGATTTTTCACTGTTAAAGCTGCAGTGTCAAATCACTGTAATACACATAACTGATTTAGCTAACCCAGTCTCATGACAAGTCGGAATCATTTGTATGAAATGGCAAAATCGTAATTCAGTTGTCTTGTATATGATTTTTCTTAAGTATAACTTCAGACCCAAACCCAAACCTAACCATGATTTTAATTGGAAAATAACTTGTGTACCACCGAAGAAAGAACACCCGGTGAATGTGCATTGAAATACACATGCAAAAGTAACACAACAGTTTAGTAAATGCACCCCGTCTCTCTCCAGGCATTACAGCAGTTTGAGACATTTTAGTTTATTTGTGATTAATATTTTTATTGATTCCATTGAAGGCACAAAAAACAAAACATATATATAGGAATCAACATTTAACAACCCCACCCCGACCCCCAACAAACACTCCTGTGGTCACATGAACATATTCACACAGAAATAAATAAAAGTAATTAAATTAAATTAAATTAAATTAAATAAAAAAAAATTATAAAGAAATAAAACAGTAAAAATAAAAAAATATATACAATAATCACACACATCCACAGCTTATACTCCGCTACCTCTCCCCGAGAACCCTCCAACAAACAAATCCAAATTACCCCGTCTACTAAATATCATCTCCTCATATGCTGCCACCCTTCCCATCTCCACACTCCACTCCAGAAATGGGGGTGCTCCAGCTGACTTCCATCCCCTCAAAACAATCTGTCTGGCAACCATCACACTTGTCAGGACCCAGTCCTTTATGATTTTGTTCCCCATATCGATGACCTCCCCATCACCCAAAACACCAATTCTGGGGCAAAATTAAATTCAAGAGCCCAACAAATCATACACAACACTTGAAACCCCTCGATCTCAACACACCACCAAAAAAACACGGGTTGTGTCTCCATCCTCCGACTGGCATCGCCAGCAGGTGGGTGTGTCTTTAAGACCAAGCCAGTATAATCTAGAGTGGGCCCAATTATAATCCTATCCCACACCCCCTCCTCCAATACCAAGATTAAATCTTTCTCCCATAATCTCTTGATTGAAGTTGAAGCTCCGCCCCCAGACTCTGAATTATCAGGAGTAATACACTGATGCCTCATGACCTTTCCCAAAAGCAGTAATCACCCCTCCCAGAGTATCTGCTGCCTTAGGGGGGTGTGTGCTACTCCCAAAAACAGTACAGAGCAGGTGTCACAGCTGTAAATATCTAAAGAACTGAGATCTGGAATCCCAAAATGTTGAACCAGATCCTCAAAGGATCTCAACACTCTCATACAGGACACCGAGTGTAGTGACCCCCCTCACAATCCACTCTGACCAGCAGAAAGGGGAATTACATCATTTAGGGTTCATATGCTCGAGGCAACATTTAAATGTCTGAATGAAACACTCTGGACACTTTTGTCCATATGGAGTGTAAATGTGAGATAACGGGTGTAATTTAACTTCTCCGGTTAGTTTGACAGAAAGGTTTTGCAATGGTGAAATAGGGGCAAGAACTTCCTGTTCAATACAAAATCAGGGAGGGGCTCTCTCAGGGGGGAAGCGACCAATGAGACAAATGTCTGAGACTGAACGCATAATAATAAAACTAAATCTTGGGTAGATCTCGCCCCCCTTTATCAATCGGCCCATGTAACTTACTGAAATGTAACTTACTGAAATGTAATCTGGGATGTTTCCCATTCCAAATGAAGGACTTCACTATGATCTCAAACTGCTTGAAATAAGAGAGGGGGGCATCTACAGGGAGAGATTGTAGCAGGTAGATGAATTTTGGAAAATAATTAATTTTAATAAAATTAAACTTCCCAATCATAGATAAATGTAATGAAGCGCACCTGCCCACATCACTCAAACCTTTTTATTAATGGGTCAAAATTAACTCACACTAAATCACAAATCTGCTGGGAATAAAATACCCAAATTCTTAATGCCCTGTTTGAGTCAGAATGAGAATATTTTTGGTCAGTCGTCAGTTTAGGGAGTTCTGATGGTTCCACAAAGTTTCTAATATCCTCATCAGTAGACGAAGACGTGAAACTATAAAGATCAAGATTTAATATTTTAAAAGCTTTATTAATATTAATGAGGTAAATATTTCACCACCAGCAGATTTCTCGGAGAGAATGGTAGAAAAAGACTCTCTGCTTTATATATCTTGCCGAAAACTTCCCTGCTTTGTCCCCTGACTCAAAGTATGACTGTCTTGCCCTGAATAGCGAAAAATTCACCTTCCGTGATAGAATAGTATTATATCTGTTTTTCGGTCGGTTCAATTCTCTGAGGCCATCAGACAAGACTCGGCGCTTCAGCTCTGCCTCGGCACTTTTAATATTCCCTTTTAACTCCACGAGATCTCGTGCTTTGTATTTTTTGATGAATGAGGTATACTGTATGATCCGACCCTATGAACCACCTTAAGTGCCTCCCAAGCCACGCCTACTGAGGAACTGAGGGCCAGTTGGTCTCCATATAAACATTGATTTCAGACTTTAACATTTGTTGGAATTCAGGATTTTGTAAAAAGGGAAACATTAAAGTGCCAAATATATGATTTATTTTTCTCTGTATGTGGCAACACCTCTAAACTCACCAGGGCGTGATCCGAAACTAAAATGTTTCCAATTGAGCGATCAACAACAGATGAAATGAGGGACTTAGATGTAAATATATATACATATATATTTATTCTAGAATAAATCTTATGGACTGATGAAAAGAAATGTATAGTCCCAACCAGATGGGTTCAAATGTCTCCAAATATCTGCAAGACTAAGATTTGTACACATCCTGTGAAGCATCAGTGTTGCTCTCTTACACACATTTGCTTCACTATGATCAAGGACTGAATCCATCAATAGATTAAAGTCTCCTCCCAATATTATATCATGAGGGGTTTCAGCGGCTCGCAACATCCCTTCAAGATCTATAAAGAAGCCCTGCTCATCAGCATTAGGTGTGTAAATATTAGCCAAAATGAACCTTTGCCCCTGAATTTCTGCTAAAACAATAATGAATCTTCCTAATTTATCTTTAATCTGTTTGAGACATTTGAATTGTAGATGTTTATTTATCAATGTAATGACTCCCCTGCTCTTACTCGAGCCAGCACTAAAGCCAAAATTTCCACCCCCATATCTTCCCAAATGTTTCAGCTTCCTGCGGGGACAGATGTGTTTCTGAAGAAAGACTATATCATATTTTTTATATTTAAACGGAGTCTCACAAAAAAAAAAAAACAGGCCAGCGGATAGACAAACTCACTCCAATGTTCTGCAAAAAATATTTCACAAAACCAACTCCAGCCAACAGGGGGCATAAGCACCCATAAGGAGCAGGTGTATCCACAAGCTGCCCTAAGAAATTATTCTACACAAAACAAACTCCAGCTGCTAGGCGGAACCAGCACAAAAATTTATTAAAAAGGCGCTCTGCTTCCTCGAACAGTCGAGTGTATGTTTAATGAGTCAGGTCCACTAGGCGCCAAGATGAAAATCACTAAATGGCTTACTCACTCCAATGCCTTTATGAAGGATAATGCTTGCTGTGGGCATGAAAATATTTTACGGTCATCCTTAGAATCTATTCTCAGTTTGGCTGGGAACATCAGTGCAAAACCGAACTTCCATTGGTGTAAGAGATTCTTGCATTCCTTAAATCAATCATGTTTCTATCTTGTCGAATTCGCAAAGTCTGGGAAAAAGAAAATGTTGTGGTTCTTCCAAGAGAGCTTTCCTTTGCTCCTCGCCTCGCGTAACAAGAGATCTTTATCGGATGATCTCAGGAATTTGTCCAGAATTGATCAGGGCCTGTCTCTCTCCACGGATCTCTGAGCAGGAACGCTATAAACTCGATCGATTTCCAGCTTATGGCCTGTTATGTCAAGCAGACTCGGGCAAAACTCGTCTAGGAATTTCACCATATCTCAGCCTTCCTCATGCTCAGAAATTTCTACAATTCCGAAGTTGTTTTGCTGGCTACGATTCTCAAGATCTTCCAAAATGTCTTCCAAGTCTGCCTTGGTTGCTAGCAGATTAGAAGCTAAATCCCTCTCCGATGACTCCAGAAAATGTATCCATTTCTCAAAATCCAACAATCTTGTAACTAACTCTTGAATTTCACCATACCATCACCATGGAAGTAATCGATCAATGTATTACTGTAAGATACTCCAAGTCTGCAATTACTTTTGTCAGCATTGCTGATACATTCATCAATTCATACCAGATTTATATCAGTTCACCCTCAGCCACAATCAGCCAGAGCATGTAAGTGTCTTTTAATATTTCCAGAGCCCGAGGATTTTAATTTTTTTGACATATTGTCTTCCTAGAACAGTTAAGAATCAGGTGTTGAATCTCACCAGTTTATGACACAAATATTAATAAAATTAGCAAAGTGCGCAGAGCTCGCCGCTCACACGTCCGCTACTCGCATGGTGTCACGTGACTCCAGTTTGAGACATTGTTGAGATCACTTGTGAAGACACGTGAGAATACTGGAGTCTTTTTCTCAGGAGAAACCTCAGAGACTTCAGCATAGTCTTTATTTGCTTTCTATTTAATCACATTGCTGCCCAGGCAAAACAATTGATGTTGATCTGATTTGTTTTAATTCTGCATGTGCCAGTAGATTAACTGTCATTGAGATGAATGTGAATTCTAACGGATGAAGAACTCCAAGTATTATAGACCTCACTCGAATGAACTGGAAGTTTATGGACTCTGTGAACAGGTGCAACTTTACAGCCGCTTTCCCACAACAGCTTCCACAGAAGGGCTCAATTAAACATCAACATCAAACAATTAGAGGAGAAACCCATTAACTGAGCTGGAGGAAAAACTGATACAAATGATGCTGGGGAAGATTGTGTAGGGTTAGTGAGAAAAGAGTCCACAGATCTCTCAAGACTGCATCTGTCTGTCTTGAGAACTCTGAACTGCTGACTGAGGATGCTGAAGCAGTTTTCACAGATGTGCCATGCTCCAATGGTAGGCATTGTCCAGGGTTTGGCTGGAGACGGTACGTTTACAGAGGGAAAGCTTCACCAGCCACTTTGACGTGGTTTACCTTCCCCAGCACAGTTGGTGAAGATACGTTAAAGGTCCATTTCTGCGAGCTTTTCCACGTGCCGAAGGCAGGGTTCATTTTCTATCTTTTTCCTTTTTGTTTGTCACAATATTTTCCCTCTGATTAAAATATCCGTTAAATTTCCTTTTTACTCACATATCAAATTGTAACAAACCAAACTTTAACCAAATATTTAAACATTTTGAAAAATGTATAAACTATTTACACAATTATTTAAACAAATATTAAATGTGTTAAACATGAATATGAGCTCCTGAAATAATAGTAGGCTATATAATTCATATTTTTACACAAGTCACTCTGTTGTGGAATCCTTATGTTTAGACAGTTTAGGATGCTGTGTTATGTGTTGCATGTTTATAAGGAACCTGCTTATTCTCAACACAAGTTATGCATTTTGACTAGCACGTAACTTAGTTCATCTATTCGTTGGCTTCATCGTCTGCAGATGAAAGTTGTAAAATGACGTTTATCGTGGTGGTCCTCATTGCATTGCTAAATTGCATAACATGTTCTCGTCAACTTTCCCTGACACCAGTGCTGGTCCTATCTCATTTGGCATCCTAGGTTAGACCCACCATAAATGCACATCAGTATATGAATACTCCAAAAGTTACCCAACATTATTAAAAACATTCCTGGGAAAATACATAATGTACAAGTGCATGATAAACATTCATTAGTAGACATCATAAATGGGCATAAACATAAATAGTAACAAACCAAATGTTTGCTGCTTCAGGAGATTTTGCAAAAAAATTAAATTCTGGTGGAAGCATCTTTTTAAAATTTTCTAGAGTACTATTATTGTGTGACATTAATGTCTCTATGGACTAAAAACATATCTAGACTTTTTCACATGACACAGTTTTATGAAAATTACTTTTCACAAAAGTAGCCTGCTAGGGCAGTATGTGGTACAGTGTTGGTAACAGATGGTAATAACATACTTTGATATATACACGCACCGACCACTTTATTAGGTACACCTGGTCTGATGAATCTTGATTTTTGCTGGAGGTGTGCAGACGGTAGGCCCACTACAACCTCAGCTTTCTCTTCTTGGTTGACAGAAGTGGAAACGACTCTGCTGTTGTAGCCCATCCGCCTCAAGGTTCGACGTGTTGTGCATTCTGTGATGCTATTCTATACAATTGTACTGAGGGCCATTCTCCATTGACCTTGCTCATCAACAAGGTGTTTCCATCTGTAGAACTGCTGCACACTTTATGCTTTATGTTTTTGTTTTTTTACCATTTTGAGTAAACTCTAGAGACTGTTGTGTGCGAAAATCCCAGAAAATCAGCAGTTCCAGAAAATCAGCCCGTCTGGCACCAAAACTCTGTATCCTTCCCTTCCCACCACTAACCACTTATTTTAAATTGATGTCAATGAAGCCACAAAGGCTTTTTGCGAAACAATAAATTCTTGACTTGATAGTGTCTGTCATCTTTCCTCCAGTCCAGCACGTGCCACATATCTAGCCCCTGGCTGTCGGAAACACTCTGACCACCACTCCAAGCTTATTGCTGTGGAGAGGATGTAGTGCAAGGGTGAGGGTTAGTAGTAACCCTAACACTAACCTGGGAGTGGTGGTTGATTGCCAGCTGAACTTCATGGCCCACATCTCATCAATTACCAAGTCTTGCAGGTTTGCACTTTCCAAAATCAGGCCTTTCCCGCCTGAAAATGATGTGCAGCTCCTGGTCCAAGCTCTGGTCATTTCAAGAGTGGACTACTGGTGGACTTCAACCAAAGGATAGAGCCACACCCTCTGCCCTCTCTGTATGACAATAACTCTTTTGAACTGTATGCAATTACTTCACCCATACTGTAAATCTAAATGTTCTAAGTATACACTGATGCCAAAATGGTATGACCACCTGCCTAATATGCTGTTGGTCCAGCACATCCCACAGATGCTCAGTCGGTTTGAGATCTGGGGAATTTGGAGGCAAGGCAACACCATGAACTCTTCATCATGTTCCTCGAACCGTTCCCGAACAATGTGTGGCAGGGTGCATTATCCTGCTGAAAGAGGCCACTGCCATCAGGGAACACCACTGGCATGAAGGGGTGCACCTGGTCTGCAATGATGTTTTGGTAGGTGGCATGTGTCAAAGGAACATCCACATGAATGCCAGGACCCAGGGTTTACCTGTTACATGGCTGTATATGTTTATATTTCTTCTTTCTCACCACTAGGGTTGCTAGAGTGCCTTAACCCTTGTTTAAATACAGGTGTTGTGTAGAGGACGTGTGTACAGCATGTGGACTCAGAAGCATGGCTTGCTAGGTGCTCAAATAATCCAAAGTCCTTGTTCAGTTTGTTTCATGCTCAACTTAAAGTAAGGAATTGTTTTTATTTCTCATTGCTTACGAAATGAGTTTTGTGTGTTGGTTTAAATTTTCTGAGTTTATTGTTTGAAATGTGTTTGAATTTATTTAGTATGGTTTATTTGTATGTTTTTGAAGAAGGGCTTTTTTCTTTGGAGGGTTTTTCATGATATGATGAAGACCTGTTCAAGTAGTTTCAAATGACGGTTTGAAACTGCATTTCAGCTACATGTTACCTTCTGCTACTTCTGTCATATATGGATACTGCCTTAAACCTTGGTCTTGAGTCTGGAAGACATCTGGATTGACCATTTTAACTTGTGTTTGTGGATCTCTGTTATTTGGGTCACTGCTGCATTACAAGACTTCAACTTACATCAGATGATGCTTTTGCATTCATTCATTCATTCATTCATTCATTCATTCATTCATTCATTCATTCACCATCAACCACTTACAGTGACCTGTGTAACACTGTTTTCTACTGACTGCACCTTATACACTAATCTATCACATTGCTTTTTTACTGGTTTAATTTAATGTATGTTATTTTATTTGTATTGAAATGTATTGTTTATACTATTGATTTTTGTTTGTTTATTTTCATATTTGAACTCTACATAAAATATCAAATTTTTCATTCATTTGCATTCATGTTTCTTAACTGTTTACTTGGACAACTTCAAATGCATTAGATCCCCCTTTATTGTATAGCTGGTTTGAGCACTCGTACAAGTCTGCCGCTGCGCAGCCCCATATGCAGCAGGGTGTGATGCACTGTGTGTTGTGACACATTCATCCTGTAAACCTAATTAACATTTTCTGTGACTCGTGCCACAGTAGACCTTCTGTCATTTCGGACCAGACAAGATAGCCTTTGTTGCCCTCGTGCATCGAAGAGCCTTTGGCGCCAACCTCCCTGTCGCCAGTTTGTGGTTTGTCACTCTTCGGACCAATGTCTGTAGGTACTCACCACTGCTGACCAACAACACTTGCTGTTTTAAAGATGCTCTGAACCAGTCGTCTGGCCATAAATATTTGTCCCTTGTCAAAGTCGCTCAGGTCTTTAGTCCTGCCCAATTCTCCAGCATTCAACACGCTGACTACGAGAACTGACTGTTCACTCACCATCTAATCTACCCAGACATGTGGTCTTGTTAGAAGATGATCAATGTTATTTCAACATTCACCTGGACAAACCTCAGGCCACAGACTTTCATACTTGCTTGCCTCATTTGACCACACATGCCTCACAACTGCTGCAACTCACAAATCAGGTGACCAGATGATGTCCAGCTACACATGTAACTATCACTGACCCTTTTCTTGTTACTCTAATACACACTTCCAGTCATTTCTTTCTTAGATTTAACATATTTCTGCTACCTTGCTTGCCACAATCCTCTTTAGGTGTCATTTTGACATACTTTTTGCTCTCTCTCACCTCCCCCTTTTACCTCTGGTCTCACCCTCTCTTCCCTCCTCTAACCATTTATCCTCACTAGATGTCAGTAATGCTACTAACACTCTATGCTCCACTTTAACATCTTGTCTATACAATATATTCTTTGGTCCAAACTTAGGGCTGTTGAAAGAAAATGGCACCAATCCAAGGACTCAAACTTAAGTAAGTATCCACTGCTCGCTTCTCTTCCCAGGCACAAAATCGGTTTCTCAGACTTTCACTTCCACCTTTCCCCACTGGGGGAATGACCCTCCAACAGCTGATTTTCTAACTATTTTCAAGAAGACACATCTCTTTCGTGAGCACTTGACCTACCCTGCTGAAAAGACCAGCATTGCTGTCACCAGCTCATGTCTTCTTTTGGTTGCTGGTTCCCGAGCATGGAATACTGGTGTGCTGGTGCCCTTAGCCAGCTTCATCAAAAAGACCATAAGAGTCAACAAGCTTCACCAGCAAGGTTTAGCTGGTGAAAGAATGGCTATGCTAGTCCACCAGCTAGTCCTGCACCAAACCAGCATTGGAATTGCATGTTGGTTAAGCTGGAGTCTTTTAAGCAGGGTAACCCACTGTCTTCATTCCTCATAATGAAAATAAAATAAAAATCTTACTCTGTTCTTTCACAACTGTCTCCCATGTTCCTCCCAACTGGTAATTCTCTGAGCACTTCTCATGTAATTGCCTCCTGATGAAGAATTGCTTTTGCTGTGTTCCTCACTTCCTTTCCTCATTTGTAAGTCACTTATGATAAAAGCATCTGCTTAATAAATAAATGATTCTTTCAATTTATTGTAGTTAAATATCCACTTCACCTTTTAAACATCTTGTTACTGTTTACTTCTGGGCCCAGTTTGTTCGGTAAAAACTCAACACATGTTGAAATTAACTCTTGCCTCTTGTTGAGGCAAAGTCTCAAATTCATCCATAGACATCCTAAAGTATCGATGAAACTGATCATGATACAACTTCAACTTCTGTATTAATCTGTGCAACTCCCAGTGTTGCTCTTCTCTCTCAAGTACGGGATTAACCTAGTATCATTGTCTTTTTATTCTTCTTAAACAAATTTACAACTAAGCGTACCACTGGTGATGTAGTGGTGTAGGGAATAAAGATGAAGTGTCTAGATTGTGTCGCACCTTTTGCAAGTCTCTGGAGATTAACTATGGTTCCCTTTCAAGCCGATCACTTTGACACTGCGTCAGAGGCTGATGCTATGGGATCTCCATGCAGGTGTGCTACTCTCTGAAACACATTAAATCATGCTGTATTGACTGTATTGTGCTTTTTCTTTCAATGATAATAAACTATAAGATCTTGTTAAGATCTTCACTGTGAGAGCATGTAACTCAATATACTTTACTCAAAGCTCGCTTGCGTTCTGAAAGCCAAAGCTGCTCCCCTCGTCTCCCGCTATACTACTTCTGCAGCTTCCAAAGTCTGTGCAGATGACGGGATAAAGAGCGTGGAGATTTGTCACCTGCACAAGCCTTGCGTGCCTCCTCTATATCAAATGACATCACCTATTTAGTATGAGCCCTTTTCATTGCCTGGGCTGAGCCCTCGCTGACACAGCATTTGCTGAGATTGATTGTGTTCATTGCATGAAAGTCAAACTGCTTTGCTCTCTGCTTGCTTTCTTGGAAAGCTGACACTGGTCCCCTCTCCTCCCTGTATCTAGCAGGGACCGGATATGGACATGGATAGTTTGAGGAGGATTTGTTGTCAGCTTGAGATTTGCATCTAATATGTGGCAATGCCACATAATTTGCGGCGCGCTCCGGTGCACTGCGATCGATCACGTTGGCAGTGGTGGTGATTTCATTAAATGAGACATGTACATGCTCAATTGAGGTGCTCACCATAATTTCCACCCATGGGCAGGAAAACGAGACAAAGCAGATTCTGTGACAGAGTACTGAAGATTATCGCTTATGCTTAAAAAAAGATAGTGAGTTTCTCCCCCAGAACGGTTCTTTCCAGAGCTGCACAAGTGGCTTATTATGACTTGACTTTTTCCCTATTCAGTGTGTTTTCAGGTCTCTGCCGCTGCCTCCTTTGCATTACTTGTTAAATGAGATTGGAGTGATTGAAAAGGGTTTCAGAGTTCGGAGTTCCCATAGCGTCAGCTACTGGCACAGCCAGTAGTAAAAGTAAATAAAGTAATATTGTAGTAAACATGACTTTAACCATGTTTTTGTTGAAACCCATTACTTTTATACCATTAACCATGATTTTCCAACAGCAGTACTGTAGTAACCATGCTTAATTTTGTGGTTCCTGTGGTTGTATTACAAACACCATGGTTACTATAGAAACTGTAGTAAAACAATGGTTCATTTAACACAAGGAAATATTAGGATTTGGGGTAGGGGTTGGTGTGGGATTTCAGTGGGACTCCAAATAAATCTGCCTTTTTAAGAAGTTCTTATCCATGATAGGTGGAGGGCAGTCCAGCCAGGAGGGCAGAAAGGTGCAATGTGCTACTTGTACTGCGGTAAAATTATTTGTCAATCAACGCCACCCGTTGCAAAGGTGTGAATGTGCTAACTGTGTCACTTTTGGTGTGAAGGGCCTTTAGAGGTGTGATTGTGTGCGATCTGTATTAAATCAGAACAGGCAGATAAGAGTGAAGGGGAGATGCAGCCTTTAGCAGACACACCTCAACTCTTTCATCAGTATTGGAACAAGAATAGCTCCATGCATTTCAAAGGCAACAGATTGTTTTAATTCAACGGCGTGTTTTTGTCCAGCGGCAAAATGTCACTTTAGAAGCAGTAAACATGAATCCTTCAGGACATTTCATTCGCTCGGATGATCTGATGTCATTAAAGGAAAAAATACAATCACTACACATTAATATTAAACATCTAGAACTGACACACTTTATGATTCAAATGACACGCAACAAAGTAAAAGGTAATATATTTAAAGTGTAACATTTCAACCAAACAGAGTTGCAAAAAATGAAATCTCTGTCTTCAATTGGTCAGCAAACAGATGGTCTCGTCCTAAACTCACGCCATTGGTTGAGTCAGAAGTTGACATGTCGGTCCACTCAAGCGTGATGAATGTTTTTAAAAGCGTTACAGAGTCACAAGCTGTGTCCCAAATCACACACTTCTCCACTATTCTACACCATTTTGTAGTGCCAGAATTGTGTTTACTCTGAAATTTGAATTGAAGGATTTTCAATCACCCCACACTGTGTGGATATGTGCATTATTTGAGATAAGTGTCAAACTGAATTAGGCAAACATGATAACAATTGAAGGGCTTCTGTGTCCTGAACAAAATGGTAATGTTCCATCTGAGATGATACTACACTTTGAAAATGAATGCACTACACGGCTGACTGTGTAGTGTGTCAGTTGGGACACACATTCTACAGGAAGTCAAAATACCAATGGATTAAGATTTAAGAAAGTATTTTAAAGTTTAAAAAATGCAACATGATCACACGGGAATTCAACAGGTGTGTCTCATTAAGAAAGCTGTTGCACGGTAGGGCGTGTCCTCTGTAGGTAGCGGTATACCGTGTGTCCTTAAAGGTGGAGTAATCGATTCCTGAGAAAGACTGTTGATATTTGAACTAAACAGCCAATCAAACACACCCATCCCATCAGTGCTCTTTCAGAAGCTCCGCCTCACTGCCCCATTTCCCCCTCCCCTTCTCGCCCATCCTGTGCACGAGCACAAACCGCCCCCTGTTGCTGGTTGGCTGGAATAGTGTTGTGTGGATCCACTTCGTTTATTTTTCCATTTACAGAGCCAAGGTTGTGAACAAACACTGGATTTGTTTCAGCGTGCACACAGAACAGACAACTAGCGGATCATGAAGAGATATTTGTGGAATTTGACAGTGTATTGGATTGAAATTACTTGCTCCACCTTTAGAAGAGTTATAACAATGTAGAGAGAAAAGGAAATAGATTTTGCAGCTTTATATTTACTTTATTATGCATTACATTTATAGTTACTTTTCTAATATCTTATTTTACACAAATATTTTACACCCGTCTACTAAGGCACTTCAACTGAGGAATTAACATTACTTGCATTTGAACAACACATTGAATTGTGGGTTGTGAGGATATACCCCCTGCATCCTCTGTATTCCTGTGAAAGAAGGTCACATCCAAAGACTGCATTCAGAGTGTCTGAAACGAGAGCCTAACCTAACCCTTACCCTCTACGATATATGCAGCCAATAAATGTGACCTCCAGAGCACACAACCTCTTAAACGAGACCCACCCAAAACATTGCTTCTGTTAGTTCATGTACCCTGAAATCTACCCCATACTGCATAATTACTGGCAAGCACTATTCCCCATCAGACATCTTTGCATTTCCTTTCAACCGTACCCTTACAAAAATATCTAGAGTTCTGGCAGATTTGCAGAAAATTTCCCACTCATTATCTTCTCATGCGATTCACTGCAAATGTTTGTGGAGAACCTGCAGAAAATCTTTGGAGACAATGAAGAGTTTGTGAATGGCGAATTTGTGGCAAGTTTGCCAAAACCTTTTCTCAAATGTTACTGATCGTGCGTTGTGTCAGCAGCCTCAAAGACATTGGTTCTCATCCCACGTTATAACCAGCAAGCAATCACATTCACATAATTAGAGTGAGTTTCGGAGGTTGCATTTTCCCTGTAAGATTACATTTTTACTCCAGTGATGGTTAGGTTTTAGGGTTTCTGTTAGGGCATATGTACATTCCTGTTGACTGTAAATAATCTTTTAAATTACAACTAAAAATGCAACACTTTTGGCACCACTCTGCGGTTATTTCACCCATAAACAAGCTCATACGTGCCCATACGTTCAGCACTTCTAGCTCTGGCCACTGGGAGTGCATCGAATTTCAGCAAGCACAGACCGATTTTAGCAGAATTATCGTCCTATTATCACAGAAGTCACAGAGAAATCAGTCTGAAAAGTGACACACTTTAACTAAATGGAAATCTGACAACAACACTGCAGGAAATAATAAGAGAATTGAATCCCATTCATAGAGTGCCACTGAGTTTATTTTGCACTATAGTGTTGTAAATGCTGTTTAGCAAGTGATAAATTCTGGCAGCATGTTATGTTCAGCAGGTGTGCTGTGAAATGAAATGAGCAATCTGCTTTTTAAGAAATCATTTGTAAAATAATAATAATAATTCCTGTAAAATGATTTAACCTGTTAACCTTTGCCAGTGCGCCAGCGCACTGAAGAGTTTTTTTCCCCCACTAGTTTCATGTTTATGAATAGATTTAACGTGAAAGAACATCATTAATCTTGGCAAACTATATATCATTTTAAAGGTGTAAGCCTCAAGCATCGATGATAGAGCTCTGTTTTTCGATGAAAAGCTTATAACGAATGTATTTCTTGCATTTATATAAGCAATACAGATCAAAACACACGTAATCAAAAGCGGAGTACATACCAGTAGTGTCGTAATAACGAGCCACACACGCATCCACTGCTAAAAGTTCCAGATTGGATGGAAAGGTGAGGGTCCACTGAATAACATCCCATAGAGCATTTTTAGTCCAAAGAAACAATAACGTTGTAACATCGATGGTTGTTCCTTTGTTTACATCGAGTTTCTTCAGGGTGAAGTATCATACTTGTCGGTTATGCAATAAAATTATGCATAAAAACAGACTCCGGTAGCGAGCGTTATATGTGTGTGTTGCTTAGAGTGTAATGAACAAATTATGACCGCACACACACACACAAATACAAAGATAGGCAATATATAGGTCAAAATATCCAAACACTGCGGTCAGTTTTTTGGCGTCATGATATGCTGATCCTATTGTTTTGTCTTTACAACGAAAGCCAATGAAAGAATTGAAATGATATGACTGATAGAAAATGTAGCCAAGCAGTGCACGATTCCAACGATACCGGGAAGTTTAAATTCCTCATGAACAAGATGTTTTTTATTTATTTGAATCAGCCACTCTAACCTCGCGAATTAGGCTGTGACCACACCCCGTCATTTGACAACAAAGCGAGCCATAGTAAAAAGGCGGAAAACATCTGTTTTCGCGTCTTACTGGACGGATTATCTCATCAAATGGATCATCAAAAGAAGTTTTTTCTGCTGAAGATGTTTTATTTGAGATCACTTTCGAAGCAGCGATGGCTGAAATTGAGGAGAGTGAAGACAGCGCCGAGGGTGATATGCTTGAGGGCGGAAAAAGATGGTCCAATTTTACATCGGTGAGTTGCTATGTAACATGCACACATTATCGTGTGTGTGTGTGTGTGTGTGTGTGTGTGTGTGTGTGTGTGTGAGAGAGAGTGTAGAGAGAGAGAGAGAGAGAGAGAGAGTGTGTGTGTGTGTGTTTGTTTTCCCATTTGATATATATATATATAGTGTGTTTGTGCTAGGAAAAATTACAGAAATAACTAAACAACTTTACAATTGTCCAATATATACAAATAGAAATAAATAGAAATAAAGTAGCATCATCTTTTCAGACCACAATGCATTTACCTTATAAAACAAATGGCCTGTCTGATGGCTGGCCATCAGTGTGATTGTTGGTTCTATGTCTGACCATCCATATGAATGCTGTCTGTATCACTGGCCATCACCATGCTGTCTAAGCGACTGCCCATCAGTTTGATTGTTGATTGAATGGCCAGCCACATAAAAACTATACAGAATTATTTACTTGACATGCGGTGCTAATTATCTTTCCATTCTTTCCCATGCAACAGCCATCAAGTTGAATCTTCAGATGAAGAGTGGCATCCAAGCACCAGCCAACCAGTAGAAAAGAGATGCAAGCTCTCAAATTCTTCAAGATCTGCACTTGCTGTTTTAGACCTGAATCGACCAGTAAAAGGGAGAGGCAAAAGAGCAGCAGAAAAACCAAGTCCATACCCGCTGTGTCCCCAAGCACCCCTAAAGAAAAGTGGAACTGTTCAACTGGCGAGGACGTTTGGCATGACCAGCACTGACTAAACAGGACTTAGCATTTTGCCAGAGACAACAGCATTTTTGAATTTTTTTTCTTTGCCTTTTCTGTTGCAAAGAAATTCAGTTATTTTTATACATTTATTTTTTTAAATATTTCATAATATTTTACTTATATTTTTATTGTTCTGTTGTGCAAATAAATCACTTATATAAAGTCTTATGGTTGTGTGGATTATTTTATAATTGAAAAAGCATGGAACAGTGTATATGATGACTAAAATAGCTTGCAGTACCCTTCATAACATTTGGTCATTAGGTTGCTTTTTGAGGTATCCAAGGAGGCTTCTTGGTACCTGGACATAGTCTTGGAAAAAATATTGCAGAAATCTCATTTTTCATAATATCTTCCTCAAATGTGAAATATAAACTGATGAGACTTGTGGCTTTCAATCAATTGCCTAACTGGATTCCTCCAGGTTTGTTTTCATTTATTTTTTCATAAAATAATGCAATGTTACTTGCAGTACAAATTATCTTCAAGACACTTTAAATTCTATAAATTTTTGTCTGTGTAAGTTTTTTCAACTTTTACATTTGGGTAATAAACTCCAAAGTGTCTTCTTTTTAAATATGTCTAAATTGTGCATGTAGAGCAAATTGTTCAGTAACTACAATTATTTTAGTTTGGGGATGTCATTTCTGGGGATGTGCCTCAGCAGAGGGAGGGAGAAAGGGAACTGACATAGTCTTGGAAAAAGCTTGCAGGAACCCCATTTTTCATTATATCTTCCTCAAATTTGAAATATAAACTGATGAGACTTGTGGCTTTCAATTATTTACCTAATTGGATTCCTCCAGGTCTATTTTTATATATTTGTACATGAAATAATAAAACATTTTTTGAAGTTCACATTATTTATGAGGCACTTCAACTTTTATAACTTTTTATTTGTTTGAGCATTATCAACTCTGATTTATTGTTAGTAGAGTGCCAAGTGTCTTCTTTCCAAAGAGACCTTAATTGTGCCTGTGGTACACTGTTCTCAGGAGCTATATTTATTTTAATTCAGGTATGTCATTTTCAGCTGTGAGCCCCTGAGTGGGGGTGCAGGTTAACAGGTTAAGGTCCAGCAGGAACAGATCCAGATCCTGTATTAATTGATGAACTTGAGAATAAAATGTGAACGCTGCTACAGGTCTAGCTTGAAGTTCAGCAGCTCAGAACAACTTTCAAATATTTTCTTCCTTTAATGGTATTTCCCACAATCTGTTTTGTCTTTGACGTTCTCCTATTCCTCTGTCTGTCTGTAACAGTAAACAGATTTTGTAGTGGCAGTCTTCTGGCAGTTGTCCACTTTCATTATTGGCTCTTTCAATCAGCAGCATTGTGATGTATTGTGGCATGAAGAATGAGCGCTGTGAGGTACACGGACTGTTTGACTGGTGCTTTAGAACGGAGGAAATCCTTGACTAATGGCGTCTCCTGCACGCTGCTTTAATAAGTGTGTGTGTCTTTCTCTCTCTCAATGGGCCAGTTAAACTGTTCTGCTGTAAATTTATCGCTCAACGCCCGCGCTGGTGAATCACTCAGAGCGGAGGATGTGAAAACCGATTTGGACTCACCTGGAAACTCCTTCCAGAACAGCACAGATATGAAGAGCTGAGAGAGACCAGAGAGATCTGAGGACGGATTCAGGAATGAAACTGGAGCTGTTGCCTGATCTGCATTATTCCCGTAGTGACTCGGCAGCCAAACCAGCACAGATAGTTTGATGTAAACCAGCACATTTACCGGGCGCAATATATTCATAGTGAATTCCCCCCATTACCTTTTTTTTTTAAATCATCAACGTTTGTAGCTTAATTATCCTAAAACTTCTCTTTTCCCACAAGCTTTTCACGAATCCTGTCTCTAAGGACTAACGGACAGCTAGTTAGCAGAGGATTAGCGTGACTAGCTTAGTCTAGCATTAATGTTCATGCTGGTTCAGAACGGTTAATGCTGGTTTAGTGCATACATGAGAAACTCTAGACACTATTCGAGAGCATCCCATCCAGGGTCAGATTGGGAGACTAAATTTGACCAGGAATTTCAGGATTCTTGTGGCCCACTGGACATGTGTTTTATCATATCTGTTGACTGAATCATTCTCCTTCTTCCTGATATTTTGTGTGGGTTTGATCGTAGGCCATGATGTGCAGAAATAGAACCGAATCGGTCCATGCGTCGTGATTGATTGAAATAACTGATGACTCATTGATATAGTTTTAACGTATGCAACACAACCTAATTTACTCTCGGCTTTGTCTTTATGCAAGAGCTGGGAGAAATAATGCAATTGTGTTTAGTTATTTAGTAAACAAAAATGTTATGACTGGCAACATTCAAAATCATTTCAACCTCATTCATTTCTAAAACTCCCATATATGATCACAACTGCTGCCGTTTAGGCAATATGGCACAATGCCCTTTTAAATCCAATAAGACCACACAACTAATGCCATGGTGGGCGTGCCAAAACAATCTCTTTCATAAATAATAAAATATCAGTTTTGATCAAGTGTGTTTAAGAACTTCAAAACTCTCACATCACACTGGCAGAGTGGAAACTGTAGTAGAGGTCTGCACGGGGCATACAATGAACCCCAAACTCGACCTGTTCACGAGACCATGTGACTCTGCCCTACCCGACCCGAATGCTATCATCAGATTTTATGCCCAACCCCAAATAACTCACTTTCTTTATAATCACTTGTCCAAGCAAGTGCTGTTGCATTAGGCTGTATTTTAGCATCAAGGCAACATTTGTAACAGTATTGTAACAGTAAACACAGTTTTAAAGCGACAGTGCAGCTCCTCCGAACAGAACGGAAAAATAACTTTGGCTTACCATTTATTAAGTGATGAAACTTTGTTTGCTCCTCTTTGCAGCCTGAACTCCTTCAGAGCATCAAATCTTTGTGACACCTGCACTAAAATCAAGCTAGACCACTTCTGTCTAATGAATCCCAGCTTGAACACTGAATAATACTTAATTGATGGTGCACAACTTCAGCATCTGACGGTGTTGTGTTGGCGGTATGGTTCTGCTCTAGGCAAACTCCTCGCAATCAGTTGTAGTCTAAGAGCACCGGACGACAGACACGGAAGTAGAGAAAAACTAAAAGCCAAAACTGAAATGCAAGAAGTGGAGCTGGGGATGGAGGAGGGTCATCCACTTCTTGCATTTCAGTTTTGGCTTTTAGTTTTTCTCTACTTCCGTGTCTGTCGTCCTGTGCTTAAGTGCAGTTTGTATCCATGCCATGGAAAGACGGCTAAAGCAATGAATAAAATGTAGGACTTCAATAGAACCACGCTGATGAGCGTCTGAACTGTGTTGTAGACGTCATGACGTCAGATGAGCGTCAGAGGATTGCAAGCTGACTAGCATGACCTCCTGGAACTGATGCAATGCTGCTTTTACAGCGTTGGGTGCAATGAAATTTCTTTTAGTGAGATCTTATTTGTCTTTGTACACATTCTATACCAAATGTCAAATACATTTACAAAGTCTTCTAATTGGCACAGATTTTCTCAGTGAATTCAAAGAAATGAACAAATGATTTCAATGACAGGGTATTTGGTTGTGGAAAGCAGTCAAACAGAAAGCAGCCACTGAATTAAAGCCAAACACATCCCAGTGGCCGAACGCCTGAATCACTTGACATTAAATCACATTTCATCAGTCATGGTGGACACATACATTAGACGTGTTAGAAAGGTTTTGCTCTGGTTCACAATCAGAGTCGTCACATTCATTGGCACTTCAGAACACTTTCAAAGTAATTAAGAGGAGACAAAGACGTGACCTTTTCAAGAGCATCAGATAACAGCTTTTATTATTCAACAGTCCGGCTGAATGTCACAAACTGAGGCTGAATTCCAAAAGCTGGTTAGACTGAAATACCTGGAACGTCAGTTTCTCCATTTGTACGGTTTGTCTCTGTTGATTTATGGGTGTTTGAACTGGAAATGTACAGCTTCTGTGTCTTCTTAATGTTCATCTCGTCTTCATATGTGAATTTATACCTCTATAAATATAAGGGTCACATCATAGGTTGCATGACTGAAATTATAATCGACACAGGAAGTCTGCATGCTGTTTCCGAGAGTTCCTGTACACTAGGATCGGCCACATTATAGCAACTCACTGACCAGAGACACCCCCTATTAGGCATTTTTGGATCAGCTCCAGTGTGTTTACCTTCTCTTGTGGAAAGACCGGAAGCATCAGCTGCGTGGGGGTTTAGGAGTTAGGGTTAGCCTTAAATATTTACTTCTCTGATGTTTAGGTTTAGATTGAGGGTTTGGGTTGGGGGTTCAGTTTATAAAATATGCATTCCTCTTCACTGTATTACATACTCTACAGCTGAAAATAACTGCATTTACAACTCTCGTTTGGCTTCCCTCCATGGACATCCGTTAAATGTAGCTCACACGTGTTCATATGCCCAATGACACTGACTGCTTTGGCCACTGGGGGGCAGTGTTTTGACTTTTAGTAAACACAGAAGGATTTTTAGCTAAAGAAAAGTCGACGTACTCTTTCTGATTTCACTGTGAGGTCAGTCGGTTTTACTCACCAGTAATTTAATTCTGAATTAAGCACAAATCACATTCGTTCCTATAATCTCTTTGTATGGCTTGATTGATCTTAAATGGCAGAATTACAATTAGAATTACCATAAAATAAGTAAAATATCTAAATCAAGATATTTAATTAATCGAAATTGATACTTTTATTTAGAATTATTGACAATTATTAAGAATATAATCTAATATTTATTTATAAAAGTAATGTATTTAATTGTATTAATATATAAATGTTGTTTTATGTATTCTTATTTAATCATATTTAATAAATTAATTATTTGTATTTATTTGTATTACTTAATATTAACAAACATGACATAATAATTCTAAAATATTATATATTTTTTTTATTTATATTGACAAATATTGGAAAATATGATTATATAAATAAAATGAAATCTAAAATTTTATTTGACTATTTATTTATTTGAAATATTGACAAATATTATCTGAAAAGTTATCTAAAATTATTTTAATTTAATAAATTCAAATAATTCGGGTTTTCTAATGAATCATAATATTATGGATATAGATGGATGTACAGTGTGAGTGTGTGTGTGTGTGTGTGTCAGGGCTTATTACTTATATAATCACTATACACAAATGACACAGGTGTTTAATACTGAGATAATATTTAATCACATTACATTAATTATTGAATAAATAATGAGTTTCCAATCTATTCCAGAGCTGTGTAATTAAAGTGAATTAATTATTATATTAATTGATTTCTTGATTAATTCAAACTCCAGTGAAACAGCTTGTGGCATCATGTGACCTGGGACAAGGGTAATTCGATTTTTACATTTTCTGAAGAAACGCAAGCTCATTGTACACTCATCGGGTTTGGCTGATTGCTAAGGTGTTGTGGATGGTTGCTAGGTGGTTCAAAAGAGCACCTCTAATAAAAACATGAAAAGCATTTCATTCACCAGGAAACTAACCGGATGCTCAATTGTATGTCGGAGCAAAACCAGTTTGATGCTGAACTTCCATGCAGCATGAATGCAGATTTCAGTCATCCCGTTCTGCTCTGAGCGATCACTGATCTCATCATAGTCTTCACACGTCTCACAATCATCAGATGCATCTATGAATCATTTACGTGCAGTACAATCTCTCTATAGCTTGTTCAGTGTGATGTGTTTCTGTTAAATATGAGACGCAGGTGGCACACGCTTGAGTTTTAAGCCGCATTTTTGCTGAATCTGTGACCCTGATCTGTCCTGAATCAAACCATCAGAAACTGGAGCAGCTTCATACAAACACTCAAAGACACAAGTTTACTGTCCGTGAGGAGGACTGGATTATTCTAGAACGACTCTAAACCCCCTGACGCATTTGAATAAAGCTTCATTGGTGTTGTCATAAAATGCCTTACTGTCTTCAAACAGGTTTCTAAACACTGCTCCTGTTCGCCATTGGTCAGACAAAAGGTAGCCCCGCCCCAAACTCACGTGATGGATGGAGTCATGTCAGGCCGCTCAATCAAGCAGCTGAATGTCGTGAAGCGTCACAGTGTTTACAGTGTCAAACTACTGAGAGTGACTCTGAACATTAAACTGAGATTCCAGAAAGGATTTTACATTACAAATAATATCTGGCAACTTTAACAGTATTCACAAGCCATTTTACTTTCATAATATGACATTTCATACAACTGAAACAGGATATTCAATACAAATTAAATGTAGAGTGAGAATCTGGATAATCAAAGAGTTAAAACATTCTGATGACAAAAATAGGAAAAGAATAATATTATAGTACAAGATATTAATGATGAGTGATGGAGCTGGCGCTGAATCAGCTGATCAGCGGGAGAGTGAGATAAAGGGCAGCTGGAGACACCAGTTCGAGAGAGAGAGAGACGCACTCGGCCGCATTGCATGTGTGTCTGTGTTTGTGTTTGTTTAATGTTGATTTATGTTTGAGTTTTGACATTATAATTACGGTTACTGTTCAGCCGGTTCCCGCCTCCTCCTTGCCCGTACTTATACTGTTTCAATTAACAAATGCGGGTTAATTACCTCACTCAAACACATCCTTTATATGTGAGATTCATCCCTATATCCACAACATAAACATCATATTACAACTTATATCTGCAAAGACAACAAAGCCATTAAACAGATAAACAAAGTTACATACTAGTCAATGTTTTCATTAAAAATCCGCTACATAAAACGCAATCTCTTAAACTGAATGAACGTGAGGAATTCAATATGAATTATTATATTAAATATAATTGTCTGTTTAACGATAGTGTTATATAATAATTTCTGTGGTAATTTTAGTACAATTTCTTGTTTCTGTTGGATAGCGGCAGAACAGTGTAGCATTACCCAGCTGGCTGAAGACACAAGAGCAGATGAAGATGATGAAGTGTGAGAACCTAAGTGCAGTTTATTTACATGAAGAGTGATATATCCAAAAACGTGAATCCTGGAGAATCAGGGCGTGGGGCGTGAGACTAGGGCGGAGCCAGTGGCCAGAGAAGAGGCCTCCAGGAAGAGAGCGGGTCTGGAGGTTTGGGAGGTGGAAACAGGAAGGGAGCAGGGTCCAGTGGCCTGGAGGGTGACAACAGGGCGGGGTCAGGGTTTGAGGCCTGGGAGTCGGACACAGGACAAGGTCAGGAGGCCTGGGAGGCGGACACAGGACAAGGTCAGGAGGCCTGGGAGGCGGCCACAGGACAAGGTCAGGAAGCCTGGGAGGCGGCCACAGGACAAGGTCAGTGTCAGGAGGGAGTGGCTCAGAAGGAAGATGCCATGGAAATCTCACGGATTGGCCACAACAGGGGAATAGTCTTGGTGGCTGTGAGCAGTGGCAGGGTAACAGTCTCCATGGCCAGGAGCACAGATAGTGACGAGAGAATGACCTCCGTAGTCATGGGCAATGGTATTGATGGGGAAACATCCTTTCTGGCTGCAAGTACTGGATGGGACAGACATGTCGCCATGTCTGCCCCGCCTTGTCAAGTTGGCATGGCAAGGCGGGCCTGCATGACAAGGCATAGCAGCTTGGCTTGACATAGCTGATGGAACAGCATGCCATGACGAGGTAGGAATGGCAGGCATGGCAACATGGCATGATGAGTCAGACGTGGTGGCTGAGGCTTGCAACACTGGCTCTGGGTTGGACGAGGCTTCAAGAACTAGCTCGTTGACCGTGGCAGGCGTGGGCACTGGCTTGTTGACTGTGGCAGATGTGGCGGCCTTGACGGTGGACTCTAGCGTGGTGGCCATGATGGGGGACGGCTTTGACATGGCAGCCACTGTAGGAGTGCATAGTTCCTCATCAGTTGGGAAGTTGGAACCACTCAGCAGAAAGGCAAAATCAATAAATTCCATCAAAGTCCATGTTATTTTTGCCTCGAGGCAAACAAGTCTTGATAGGCTCATCTAATCCAAAACGAAAAATGTCCTTCAAAGCAACATCATTAAAGTGTACCTTGTTGGCCAAATTGCAAAATTCCACCACATAATCGTCTAGGGAACGATTCCCCTGGTGGAGATTCAGGAGTGCATCTGCTGGGTTCATAGTGGGTCAAGCATTCTGCAACATTACCAAACTGATTGAAGACACCGGAGCAGACGAAGACGATGAAGTGTGAGAACCCAAGTGCAGTTTATTTACATGAAGAGTTATATATTCAAAAACGTGAATCCAAAACAAAACAAAACAAACATGACATGAAAGAACATTAGATTAACACAATACTTGACAACAGACAATGGCAAACATGAGGGCTTAAATACATGAACATGCGTACAAGACAGAAACAACCAATGACAAGACTAAACTAATGAACAAGATAACAAGGTAATGAAACAAGAACCAATAATTGAACAGAACTGATAACAAGACTCATAAACATAGACCAATGAAGAGACAGAACATAGTGGAACCAGAGGGTCACATGACAAGGAACCAATAAGAACAAAACCCATGAAAACAAGGCAGGAACAGGAAATCACATGACAGGAACAAGGAACTTAGTTTTTAACATGAAAAAAATACACAAAAACGTGAAAGACACAGGTGGGACGGCATTGGCAACATTTTGACTGAAAAAAAAGGCATGAAATAAAATTAGCGCTTAATTATTTTGAACAATCTTTACATGGCTTCTCTGGAGCATCAGACCCCTTCCTGCTCTAATATAATACAATATTCAAATACTTTCCAATTTAAATGTATTAACATACTGTCCTTGTTGTGGAAAACCTGCTCTCCTGATGAATCCTGAATAGACTGATGTATTAGCTACTTTTTAGAAGTTAGCCTCTGTATTTTAGATCTTTATGCTCTAGAGACGTATTAATTTTCCCCGAGAGACATTATATTGTGTGAAGTGTGTTTCTTACAGAAACGGGCTAGTCACAATGCTACTCGTGTAATGCAGATGATGCATATTCAGACAAGTTCACCTGTTCATTTGCTTCACTGTGCAGATGTGAGTTATGTTACTTATATGTTGTGGATATAGTGATTCATCTCATGTATAGATACGATGTGTTTGAGGTTTTTACCACATTTTGAAGCAGTTCATTTTGCCCGAGCACCTCAATCCTCAACATACTTAATTAGATGAAATCTTCTATGTCAGGATCTTCTGTTTATGTCTTGCAGTATCATTTTTATCTCTGCATATTTTTGTCAACAGTAATCATTTAATTATCATGATGCGCCTTTTTCGTCTTGTCTTCATTGAGGAAATCCCAAAACCCTTCGTCAATGAACGTTTTTGATTAACTCTGCCAACCAGTCAGTTCCGATTGCTTGCCTACTCTCTGGACTGTGCGTTTGCCCTTCAGGAACTTTAAAGGTGCTCTAAGTGATTTGAACGTTGGGTTAGCCATGCCCCCTTTATGCCCCCTTTATGCCCCCTTTATGCCCCCTTTTTCCCAAAACCCTGCACTCCAAACATACCAAATAAGCTTTATTGAGACCGACACGAGCAGAAACGGCAACATGAACTACACGGCATAAAAATGGCATTGAGCCTCAATAATTCACTGCAGCTGCAACACTTTGAGAATGTGCAACATGATTGACAGGCAGAAAGCGTCTGTCTGAAAGAGACCGCGGGCCACGGACACATTTTTGTTTGCTGTTTACAGAGGTGAGATATCTCACAACACTGATTTCATTAATATCTTTCAGGGAGTAGTACATTTATTATTGCATCCCTTTCCATTAAAAAAAATTGCTTACAGCACCAATTACATTTACTTTTGACCTGTTTTGGGTTAATTGTGTTTTTGATTTGATCTCTACAGTTGAGTCCTCACTCCTTTCTATAACCTGACAGCTTCTCTCTCTCTCGCTCTCTCTCTTGCTCTCTCTCTCTCTCTCTCGCTCTCTCTCTCTCTCAAAAGCAACCATTTACAAGTAAAATAAAACATTATGGGAATTTTGCAATGCACATCTATACAAATGACATCCTAAACCATGCAGTGGCGTTGTGTATAACCGTGACATTAACAGTTCAGGACAATTTGTTCCAGCTGAAACATTTAAGGAGTATCACTATCAGTGTATCAGTGAATCCCGGAATGGCACACAAACATTCTCACCAATGAGAGTTCACATGTGACACATATTAACAATTGAAACAAATTAACCGTTTTGAAACAAATCAGACAAGCTACAGGTTTGAAAACTCCTTTATATGCAGTTGAGTAAAATTGACTAAAATGAATAAAAAAACTGAAATACTGAATACATTTAAAGGACATTTGTGTTAAAAGACACAAATGATGATAAAAAACATAAAGCCCTTTAGAGTGTACACATCCGTTCTGCTGTTCTGGATCAGTCTTGTTTCAGATCAGTGCTCATGTCTGGAGTCTCTTGACTTTTAGGTTTAGCTTTAAAATAATCAGGCAAATGTCTTCAAGTCTAATTAACAGGATCAGAGAGAGAGAGGGAGAGAGAGAGAGGGAGGGAGAGAGAGAGAGGGAGACATTTCATGGCGGTTTGTCTTTAGAGAGCAGTGTCTGCAGGCGGTGACTCTAAACACACACCATCTATTTGCTGCTGTGACCCCTGACCCCTTCCAGTCGCCCGGCTGCTCCTCAAAAACACTTTGAAGATGAATGTGAGGTCAGGATCCTCCAAACAAGGGCTGATCCGCAGATCTCATTACCGCCGAAGCCTCAGGGATATCAAAGCAATTTGGCTCGCCCTCAGTTCTGAGAAGCAATTAAAATATTAACCGGAGTTGTAATGACATTCACACATATTGATATATAGGAGGAGAGCCACGCGTGAAATATTCAAAAGTTCCAGCGAAACTTTGATAATGACACCCGAGGCTGCTACAGCCAATTTAACAAAGTGCGATGACTTTATCCGGCCTGAACACGCAGGAACAGATTTCCTCGGACGAACGGCGTGAAATTTATGCTCCGTCACGCCACAGATCGTGCTCTGAAAGCACCTGAGCGCCGCTGCTGTTAAATGAAGATGGATTTTATCTGCAGGCCTGCTCAAATGTATCTGTGTCACATACGGCGCATCGCTAGCGGCTTTATCTAACCGGTCTGTGTGACCCAAATCTAGTTTGAGAGTCTCTGGCGGACTGTATTTCCCACTGGACTGAAGTCTTGAGGGCCGGTTTAGCTCCACACATTTACTGTATTTCACTCTCTGAGTGTGTCTGTGGCATTCTGTTTATCCACATTAAAGCAGTTCCAAAATCTAGTGAGTTGACATGGGCAGTGTGTGATATGTGATACTTTATCGTTGCTTGGTTTCCATTTCTGTGGCAGAGTGCTGGCTCCGCCCACTGTGAAATCTCATTGGTTCATATATCCACAGCCTTTTTCACCAATTTAGATTTTATTTTTTTTAAATGTCATTTATAGAGATTTCAAACTGAAATATTTAAAGATTTTAAATAATAATTTCTGATTGGCTGTAATTTGTGTCATGTCGCCCAGCAGTGACACGTTCAGTGTGGAAGAACAAATTGCTCGCCGCTTGAAACTTGTATTTTTAGGACACATTAGCCACTTTTCCACTATCAGACCAGTGTGAGCCAGAGCTATCAACTGACCAGCTGGGGTCAATATCCTCAGACCCAATCGGGCTAATTACTCCAGCATTGCCCCCTTAATACACCGCCCTGGTGCCAACGTCAATCCCCCCGCCATTTCACAAGCAAGAGGGAAGCTCAAGCTGAGGTATCATGTTATCTAGAATATTGAGTTTATATCGAATGTAAACAGTGAGATAAATTAGCGTTCACAACTCACGACAGTAACGGCCATGATGTCCCGAGTGGTCTCTCCACTAACACAGTCAATGAAAGTTCACCAAACCGTGGAAAGTAATTTCTTTGGGCACCTCTTTGTTCATTTGGCGTTTTAACAGATTTGTACGGTGCCCCATTTTAAATAGTTTTCCAGAACCTGAACCGTTATGTGCTGGATAATCATACAGGGAAGTTCGGCAAAACTACGCCTTTGACATTGAACCCACCTCAATCGGCCTTGTTTGGCCCAAGGATAATTGGCGGCCCAAAATCCATTGGCCCCGAGAAACCACATAGAGGCAAGATGAAGCTCCGGAAGTGATAGTGGGGAACACAACTGGCCCTGGTATGCACTAGATTGGCCTCATTTGGCCTGATAGTAGAAACGTGGCTTTTGTAAGGGCCCTGATATACTTCTAGTGAATTCAGTCATTAAAGAACGGATGTGGCATTATTCAGAGTAAAAGTCAAATCTGTCCACAAAGAAGGTGATTTTGAGAATTTTGTGAATTTAATTTTGTGGTCCATAACTAAATTAAAGTGTAAAACTTTATATTGTTATTTAAATATATATACAAGGAGTAAACAATCATAAATAATGTTTATGTCTTGGCCAGTAATGCATTGTTCTGTCATTGATCCGGTGTCCAGGAATTTTACACAAGTTAACCCTAACTCACCATTCATTCTAATAGAGTTCAATGTTAGCATGTTGCTAAGCTAACAATGTGCTACTGTTACACACTTTCACACATTTCACACACAGTATATGTACACTGTGTTTGTTGTGTAAAAATACACCGTAAATACAAATTGGGTAAAATGGTCCATTTTTATTTGGATTGCAAACTTGTTTCATCTATATTTACAGAGTAATGCATTCTGGGATGTCCTCAGTGAAAGACACACGATGCTGTTTTAGAGCTCACTGCGTTTTGGAAGTGTGTGCGCTCTCTCCAGATGGATTGTGGGATATGTGGAATAATGCTGGTGCACAGTTCTTCTCATCGCTTGTCAAACGCTGCATAAAGGCTTCTATAGGAATGTGGCCGCAGACCGCAGCTTATCGATTGGTTCAGGTGAAGCAATCAAAAGAAACACGCATTAATTATGTAACATGAGCTGTAAACCTCTGATGCTTTAAATAGCTGCAGATCAGTAATTCTCAGACAATTTGTTTCTCTTTATTCTTAGAGTCAGAAACCTCTCTGAACCTCACACGTGTGTGTGTGTGAGAGTGTGTGTGTGAGTGTGTGTGTTTATGTGTGTATTGTGTGTTAGTGTCCACGTGTGTGTGTGTGTGTGTGTGTGTGTGCGTGCATGTTTGTGTGTGAGTGTGTGTACATGTTTGTGTGTGGGAGTGTGTGTATTGTGTGTTAGTGTCCGCGTGCACGTGTGTGTGTGTGCGTGCGTGCATGTTTGTGTGTGAGTGTGTGTGTACATGTTTGTGTGTGGGAGTGTGTGTATTGTGTGTTAGTGTCCGTGCGTGCGCGTGTGTGTGTGTGTGTGTGTGTGTGTGCGTGCGTGCGTGCATGTTTGTGTGTGAGTGTGTGTACATGTTTGTGTGTGGGAGTGTGTATATTGTGTGTTAGTGTCCGTGTGTGTGTGTGTGTGTGTGTGTGTGTGTGTGTGTGCATGTTTGTGTGATTGTGTGAGTGTGTGTGTTGATGTATGTATTGTGTGTTAGTATACACGTGTGTGTGTGTGTGTGTGTGTGTGTGTGTGTGTATTGTGTTTTTATGTGTGTGTGTGTGTATTGTGTATTAGTGTCTGTGTGTGTGTATTGTGTGCGTGCGTGTGTGTGTGTGTGTGTGTGTGTGTGTGTGAGAGAGTGTATTGTGTGCAGGCCTGTGGGCCGAACAGTTGGAGTGGTGGGTGTAGGTGTAGATCTCAAGGTGGGCCAAGTTCATGATTGGGTGGGCCAGGCCCCCCTGCGGAGCCGGGCCTGATTGTGTAGTGTGTGTGTGTGTGTGTGTGTGTGTGTGTGTCCAAACAGATGTCAACAAACACAAACAGAACTACACACATTCATGCACAATATCTCATAATCACAGAGAGAAGTTTCAGAAGCTCTTCAGCTGGACATTAAAACTCACACTGTCAGAGTTCATTTAAATGTGTCGCTGTGTGTAAGAGTTGTCTGAGTGCGGGTCGTGAGCGCAGAGATTCTGTGTTCAAGATCAAACATGTCAGTAGTCATTCTCCTCCGACACCCTGAAAAACTGCTGCAATGTTGTTCAGTTGCACAAACACTTGGTGTGAAGCTGCGGCATCTTTGCAATTGTTTCCCTCGATTGTTTCGCAGCCTAAAGGTCACATTGGTGAATGCTGAAACTCCTGCAGTGGGACATGTGATGGGAATTTTGTTGCAGAGAAACGGAAAGAATGTTTCAAAGAGAATCTGACAAATGTCTCTCTCCATTCAATTTGAGATGACAATAAAAGTTAGACCATTTACAATCATGTTCATCTGAAACCTTCACAAATAATGAATGAAACATTGAAATAGAGTTAGCACCTGCCAAGACCCCATTCCTCCGTGTTTCATACGGTACACACAGATGGATTTGACACTAACATGACGTCATCTGTATTTACACATTCAGAGGTCTATAATTGATCTATTAATACACAGACTGTGAATAAACATGGTAAACACAAGTAATGTCATACACATAGAGAGTAACAGTTCCTCGTTGTGTTGAATTGGCTCATTAATGACTAATGATGTGTTTGTGTTTAGAGGTTTAATGCACAACAATCTGTTCTGCTCAGAGAATTCATGTCCGACTCTTATTTGCTATAATAAATGAGCCAGAGAGGTTTTATAGATATTTATCTGCTACAAGGCATTTCTTACAATGAATGCTCACTGTAAATGTCTTTCTGATGAGTCTGTATTTCTTAAAGTATATATACAAAATAAAGCCGTAAAATATTTGCGTTGAAAATTAGCACCCCCTAGAGGTAATGGGGTAGAAATGTATTTAAAAATAAAAGTCCTTCATATAGCACAGAAATGGACAAGTCATATATGAAATGAAAGCTCTCACTCTCATGAATGTGACTGTACAGATTATTGTGTTGCACTAATATCACAGTCTGAAAGATTATCAAAAGAATCACAAAGTCCTGAGCTTTCTAATGACACCTAGATTGAGCTTGTAGTCCACTCAGAGGCCAAGATATTCAATGAAATAATGAGGGTGTTGCTTGAACTGAACATTAGACTAATGTGTTAGAGCGCCCCCTACAGTTCACATCTGTGAGGGGTATAATGTGTTAGAGCGCCCCCTACAGTTCACATCTGTGAGGGTATAATGTGTTAGAGCGCCCCTACAGTTCACATCTGAGAGGGGTATAATGCGTTAGAGCCCCCTACAGTTCACATCTGTGAGGGGTAAAATGCGTTAGAGCGCCCCTACAGTTCACATCTGAGAGGGGTATAATCGTTAGAGCCCCCTACAGTTCACATCTGTGAGGGGTATAATGTGTTAGAGCCCCCTACAGTTCACATCTGTGAGGGGTATAATGTGTTAGAGCCCCCTACAGTTCACATCTGAGAGGGGTATAATGCGTTAGAGCCCCCTACAGTTCACATCTGTGAGGGGTAAAATGCGTTAGAGCGCCCCTACAGTTCACATCTGAGAGGGGTATAATGCGTTAGAGCGCCCCTACAGTTCACATCTGTGAGGGGTATAATGCGTTAGAGCCCCCTACAGTTCACATCTGTGAGGGGTATAATGTGTTAGAGCCCCTACAGTTCACATCTGTGAGGGGTAAAATGTGTTAGAGCCCCCTACAGTTCACATCTGTGAGGGGTAAAATGTGTTAGAGCTCCCCCTACAGTTCACATCTGTGAGGGGTATAATGTGTTAGAGCGCCACCTACAGTTCACATCTGTGAGGGGTATAATGCGTTAGAGCGCCCCCTACAGTTCACATCTGTGAGGGGTATAATGCGTTAGAGCGCCACCTACAGTTCACATCTGTGAGGGGTAAAATGTGTTAGAGCGCCACCTACAGTTCACATCTGTGAGGGGTAAAATGTGTTAGAGCGCCCCCTACAGTTCACATCTGTGAGGGGTAAAATGTGTTAGCGCGCCACCTACAGTTCACATCTGTGAGGGGTATAATGTGTTAGAGCGCCCCCTACAGTTCACATCTGTGAGGGGTATAATGTGTTAGAGCGCCCCCTACAGTTCACATCTGTGAGGGGTATAATGTGTTAGAGCTCCCCCTACAGTTCACATCTGTGAGGGGTATAATGTGTTAGAGCGCCCCCTACAGTTCACATCTGTGAGGGGTATAATGTGTTAGAGCTCCCTCTACAGTTCACATCTGTGAGGGGTATAATGTGAAATACAGTTCACATGTGTATATTGGGATGGAAGGTGATGTTTCTAGTACTTGCTTCCACCTAGTGGAAAAAATGAGACTCAAAGTGAGATAGTGAACAGAACCAGAATTACATGTTTACAAAGTTAGGACAACAACAACAACAAAAAATATTCTGTTTATCATAAGATTATAAACACATACAATATTATTTATCAATAATTGGAGTCTTTTTATTTTCATCTGGGGGGTTCTCCGGAAAATTAGACCATTATTCATTTTTCTTTTATTCTTCAGAGTTTAAGGGGTTCTGAAAACTAATTATTTAAGTATTACAAAAACCAACAAAGATTAAGCTTTTTACATCTTAATTAAACTTCTCAAAAACTGTGTTGCTCAGCCTTAAAAATGCCTGTTTCTTCATTAATGGTGTAATTAGGAAACAGAGCAAACCCCTTACAGAATAGAAGGAGGATAGAACAAATATACACAAAACATGTGTCTAAACGTCTCTGTAATTACTGATCAAAAACATTTACAAATACAGTTTCTAAATATGTTTTCATTATTATTTGTTCTTGTAATGTCAATTATTACTCTAGCAGTGTTACAATCTATTTCTACTTGATCTTACCCATAAAACAAATACTTGTGGAACCTTATTTATAGTCCGATTAAATCATATTTTAGCTTAAGTGCTTTACATACAGTTTGCATTTAATGCTTATTAAGGATTACATCATTAGCTTAGCATCATGCTAACCCTAGCTGTTATGAATAGCAAGCTATTTATGCTAGGAAGCAGTTGTGAGTCTCTCGTGTTCACATGAGAAGGGATACATGTTTGAAGAACACAGTTACACCAATGTGGAGTGTTGCAAATGAGTTTTGATTGCCTTAGAACTACATTTTGGGAAAGAGCTGTTGTGTAATTCACACCATAAGTTTCCAAACAATCATGAATCACATGGAGATTTCACTTTTATTATGTCTTTTCAATTTAGTTTGTCCTTTGAAATGACTCAAGTGGAGCGAATAAAACCTCCAGCAGAGGTCAGAGGGCGAGTACAGGCCAAAATCATTGTTTAGAACCAGCGCTGATGTCATTCGCTGTGTTAAATCTATCTTTAAGACCACTGGATTATAAAAACACACGATACATGCTGACGGATTTAGAGTGTATATTTGTAGCCATGTAAATCTCTGGGGTTTTTAATGACTCATCTAAAGTGATCAGAGCACTTCTGCCAAACACAACAGCAATGGATTTCTAATTCCACTCGTTTACACCCTCTCTTGTTGATCTTTCATCTTCCCAATCAGATCGCTCGGCTTTCATCATGTTTGCAATATTGCATTGAGGAGCATTTGAACTGCACAGCCAAAAATAAAAACTGTACAATAAGGAGAGAGAAGCTGATGTCTATTCTGGTCTCCTAACGAGAGCGAGCCGTTAATAGCACGCTGTCAGTGCGTAATGCAGGCCTTCAGCTGAGGAAATGTGCCCGCAGTTCCTGCACGGCTGCGTCCAGGGTCGTCTAATTACAGCGCACTTCTCAAACTCGCATTACTGAGGCTGCTGCGGGGGTGGGAAATAATTGCAAACCAGAGAGTAACAATCAAAGCCATGCAAATGAAGCTGTGCGCATAAATTAACTTCCTGCGTCAGCTGGACATCTGAGGCGATCGAGAATCATGGGAAAAAATATTGCGCACCGATAACGCCTGCGGTCACGTGTTCGTGTCTGTATCTAAATAACTGTGATTTTCTTTACAAAAATGGCAATTCAGCAAAACAAAATGGCATACTGTGCAATTTAAATCACAAATGGATAAATGATAAGATACATGCAACACAAACATCTGCGCCTACGATGAACAGGTGAAGTTGATCTAGAAGGTCCGGGCTTGTTAGATTACATAACTGCTGTAGTGAATGCCCTGATCCTGTCTCTTAAATATCCTGAAATGTCTAAAACACTGAAAAGTTATATCCTTTCATTCCCAAAGAAATTCACAACACTGCCATAAAGGAGGTAATAATTGAATGTACTATTTATATTATTCAATAAGTTTTCACAAGGACAGTTTTCACCTGACAGTTTATTTCATGATCTTATGCTCGTTAAAATAGTAAGTAATGGGTTATTTTCGTTGAGTAAAATGATTTACCAGTCAGTAACATGGACTAAAAATAAAGAATAGGACATAATGAACTCTTGACTGAATTTAATGGATGTTTTCATCAAATATGTAAAAATGAACACTGTTGTGTTAAAAGTGTTATTGAAGATGATAAATCCAGCAAAACCGGCATGTTTCAGCACTCAAGCCTGTGTCAACAAGAGTTGCTGGAGTTATCCTCTTCTATTGTACTTTGTCTGTAGGTGAAGTTGCTCCAGAATGATTAATCATGATTAAAAGTGTTTACAGTAAGCAGATAAATGCCATTATTTACTTTGTTTATTTTGCACAGCTTTGATTATTGAATTGGGCAAGTGCTGCTTTCTTTTAGGCCTTTAGCACTTCATTTTGTTCTTTTTCAAATTACTGACCCAGCAACACAATTTCAACAACAAACTGCAAAGACAGCTGAACTACGACCCCTCAGAATATGTCAAATGTTGTGTGCATGTTCTCATGTTCTGAAGAGCACACATGCTGTAACACGTCTTCAGCTGCAGCTGCAGAACAAACGGCACTAACGGCATAAAAACAGCCGAACAAAACACCCTGCATGTCACTGAATATGCTTCAGTGTTGTTTCCAGTGACATTAAATCTGAATGAGTCTGCACTCGTGAAACTGTGCTCTGAATTTATTCTCTTTGCCTGTGAAATACGGATACTTTAATTAAAACTCCCCAACAGAGAACAGACGCTACATGACACGGAGAGAGAGAGTGCAGAGGAAGTAAAGGAGGGAAGATGAGACGATCGTGATGTCACACAGCCCTTTCAGTGGTGGATATGAGCAGCACTGCAGTTTTAATCATTTTATATTTTAAAGTTTGTTAATATAGGTTATAAAGGTATATCTATGGTTACACTGAAAAAGCGGGATTGTTCGATTTACTAAATCATATTATTTGTGATCTACAAACCAAATTATGTTTCTCTTCTAAACTCTTGTAAAATAATGACATTATGTAGAGTGAATGTGACCCAATCAAGTATTCAGCAACATGGGCTTGGGGATTTGTGTGCTTTACATGGGACTTGATGCGGAGAGAAAAATGTTGAAATTAATCAGAATCAGAATGAGCTTTATTGCCAAATGTTCTCACGTACACAAGGAATATTTTTTGGTGATAGGAGAAACGTCTCGGGTTACTTGACTGTTACCCTTGTTCTCTGAAAAAGCGGAACGAGATGCTACAGGTCGTCATAGAGAAAAGGCTCGATATGCAAAGATACAAGAAGTATAAGTCTTCCCCCATGAACGAGCTAACTCATCATGGAGTGCTTCAAAGAAGGGGAGAGACTGATTTTGTGTTCCCTTCCCCTTCTACCAGATAGAAATCTGTCTTCTAGTTTCGATTGTTTGGGGGTCTCTTGCTCGCGTGGCCAGTCTAGCTGTAATCTGGCCACCGCATAAGTAATAACCTCGAGTAATTCCTCAAACGATTTGACATAATGTGCGGAACACTCAGAGGTAAGCAACCCAAAGTCTGCAGACCTAAGGGATTCATCGTCCCCTTCATGAACCGAAGAGGCACCGGGGAGCGCTAGAGAGAGAGAGCGAGTGATAGGGACGGACCCGTCTCTTGCTTCTCAGCCAGATCCATATGCGAGCCCCACGGTGGAATGGTGGGTGCTGGCTCTTGAGGCGAGGCGAGCATGCAGCGTCTTCACTGTGAACAGCTCACAGTGCTCACAATCCCTCTCTCCAACGCAAGAGCAGCGTGCTCCTCCCCCAATCAAACGAAGCAAAACTGGTGTGTGTCTGATTCAGCAATAGGACTTAAGCATGGAAACACACACGGAATAACAGAAAAAGATTTCTGCACACTGCCTGACAAATCTAACTCCTATCGGAAGAGAAAAGAGAGCTTGAGAAGCACAAACGCATCACAGAGTGGTCTGAAGACAAAAGACCTGACGATGCACCTGTGGCACATCTATTTATAGCCCTGTACTGGCGCATTCTGATGATGTCACCAACAGAGGCTATAAATTCTAGTCAATTTCATTGACATGTTGCTCACATATTCACAGCTGGTCACTCCTAAAGACATCTCCAAAACACTAAATCAAGCGCAGCATTAAGTGTAGCTTTTGACTTCTATTATAAATAGACACAAATAATAAGACATATAACAAATTTGCGTATGCACATGTGCTAGTGGTAATGAATGTGGTAGGTAAGGGTTTGTACAGTTATTGAATTAAATATGTACATTTACACATGTACATGAGATATGTACAGTGTTTACATTATTGCACTATGGGGAGTCCTGAGGCAGTTTAACTGTTCATGTGGAAAATGGCCTGAGGGTAAAACTGTTCTTGTGCCTGGATGTCTTGGCGTGCTGTGCTCTGTAGCGCCGGCCAGAGGACAACAGTTCAAAGAGGGAGTGGGCAGGGTATGTGGGGTCCAGAGTGATTCTACCTGCACATTTCCTCATTCTGGAGATGTACAGGTCTTGGAGGGTGAGCGGGGGCACCAATAATCCTTCTCAGAATTCCTGACAGTCTGTTGTAGTTTCCTACTGACTGATTTGGTGGCTGAACAAAACCAGACTGTTATATATGTACACAGGACAGAATCAATGATGGCAGAGAAGAACTGTATCAGCAACTCCTGTGGCAGGTTGAACTTCCTCTGCTGAGCCTTCTTGAGGATGGAGTCTATGTGGGTGTCCCACTTCATGTACAGGGAGAAGAGCAGTGGAGAGAATGCATCCCTGAGGAGCACCAGTGCTGACAGTGAGTTCCCCTGTCTCACTAGCAGCTGCCTGTCTGTCAGAAAACTGGCGATCCATCGACAGATTGGGGTGGCAACGGAGAGCAGGGTCAGTTTGGTTGAGTGAAGATCAGGCATGATGGTATTGAAGGCTAAACTGAAGTCCACAAATAAGATCCTTGCATAAGTCCCAGGTCTGTCAAGGTGTTGCAGGATATAATGCAGTCCCATGTCTAGTGATGTCCTTCAGGTAGGCCTAAACCAGTCTCTCAAATGACTTCATGACCACAGACATGAGAGAGAGACCAGTCATTATGTCCTGTGATTTAGTTATTTTTTGGGAACCGGAATGATGGTGGAGCGTTTGAAGCAGAAGGGAACTTCACACTGCTCCAGTGATCTATTGAAGATCTGTGTGAAGATGGGGGCCAGTTGGTCAGTGCAGACTTTCAGACAGGCAGGTGAAACACAGTCTGGGCCTGAAGCTTTCCTAGTCTTTTGTTTCTGAAAGACCCGGCATACATCCTCCTCAAAGATCCTAAGTGCAGATTTAGTAGCAGGAGGGGGGTTCCAGGAAGTGGTGTGTGTGAAGTGAAGATCAGAGCGGGTTTGGGGTGTGAGACTGGGCTTTTCAAACCTGCAGTGAAAGTGTTTATCAGCCATTAGTTGAATCTCTACAGAGCGAGGAGGTTCTCTCATCACATACAAGTCTCCAGATCACTCGTTGTTTTAACAGTCTGTCAGCTGGACTTCAACTCTATTTTCAGCACATGACTTTCCAAGAGACCAGCGGTGTTAAATCTGTTTTAATTTAGCTGCTGTGCTGTATAGTGCTTTACTTTAGCTCAAGGAATAGACACGGACCTAATGAGCAC
>NC_068307.1:28769230-28784230 GCF_025860055.1 Xyrauchen texanus
AGTGATAATAAAAAACATTTATATTGAAATTAAGTGAAAATACCCACAGATTGTGTTTTAAAAATATATATATTTTTTTTACTTTTGAGGGAATAATGTCCCAAAACCACATTTGTGGACATCATGTTTATCAGCACGCTGACTCAAATGACAGTCTTGTGAAAAGTATTCAGTTGGTTTAATACTGTTGTGTGTAGTGAGGCCAACATACAACAGCACGCATGTGGACGCAGGGTCACGCGAGGTTCACAGAGAACACTGAAGCTACACTTAAGATAAAAGTAGTTACACTACACTACAAGTTACTAACGAGAAGTGGCGATCTATGTTCCTTAAAGATACTTAAAGATACTTAAGGGTACAGTACCTTTTCAAATATGCATCAGATTATCTCAGTATTTATCTGGCCCAGTGAATGAATGATTAGTGTGACCACAATAAACAAGAACACTTACATTTATACAAAAGAAATACATGAAACACAACAATAAATCAAATAGAACAGTAGCATTCAAGTAAATATTTTGCTTTAAAAATAGACGCACAGTCACATATTCAAACTGGTGAATCATTTCATTTTAAACCAGTCCAATAAATGAACTGATCTGAACAAACTGATTCACTTCTGACAGTTTCTGCCCAACACTGAAGAACATTACACTGCACTGTCAAATGTGTTCCTCTCCTTTAAAGTCAATCTGTAAAGTCTCAAGAGCATCCAAAAGTGTCAGACGAGACGTTTATCAGTGTCCAAACAGACTCGCAGTTCTCGACTCGTCCAGATGGACAAACGTCCCGCAGAGCTGTGACCTGAGCGAGAGACCGAGAGAAAACGACAGAACATTTGGCTGCGTGTCATTCTGAGATGACACCAGAAGAGTGAGTTGAAGCGTGTGTAAAGTCATGAGAGTTAAAGTGACAGTTCACCCCAACAATACTCTCCCTCAAACTGCATGCGGTTATACTTCAGTGCAACACACGAGGAGACTTTTGAGCATTCTCAACTTCAGGTTTAAGAGCTACAATAGAGGGGAAGATTTTTAGTGAATAGCAATTTTAAGTTTGTTCTCACAAAGCAGAAGACTTGGAATATAGCACACTGCTTTTATGGCTCTTATTGTGTTGAAAAGAGCAATGTGAAGATTCTTTGAACTGTCGTTTTTGTGTGAATATTCCAATAAGAAAGCGCATGAAAATGTGAAACCTCTTGAGTGAAGAGTGTCTCTGGAGTCTGAGGCGTCTGAGCGACAGATGGACGAGTTCTTCATCGTTCGCTACACTCATTCTGCCGCTGGCGCCGTATGTGTGTGCTGGTCGCAGTGATAGTGGCGTGGATCGACGCCAGCACGCTCGGCCAAACCTCCAGGGCTCTCGGTTAGAACGGCATAAGACTTCCTCCAAACAAATCTCCACCACGCTCACTGACCCTCTGATAAATGTGTCTGACTGCCAGATACCCCCGAGAGGGGCAGAAGACCCTCTGTCAGCTGGTGCACCGCTAAAAACACACAGATCAGTGAGAACTCAAACATACAGACACGTGTACACATGAACACACACACACACACAGTGCCTTACAAATCCAAATAAATGCACGCCGACAGACAGCCCTTGTTCATTACTAACAAATCAAATCTATATTAATGATGCAGGCGAAGACATGTGAAGTGCTCATTGTTTGCTACGGACTCATATCATAATAATAACCAGAAATGTCAACAAACTTAGCTACATTACAGTATTTACATGGTTTTGTGGACATGCACATTGGGACACTGAGGAAATATCATTGAATGGCAAAATTATTCAAGATTTGGCAGCCATTGCCTGTTTCCTTAAAAAGTAAATCTATTATTACCTATTATTAGGGTTATTATTAACTATTGTATCTGTTAGTCTTCTTTTTCTTCTTCCTCCCCAATGGGAGTCTATGGCAGCCCACAGAACCGTTCATAGGAATATAATGAGATTTGGCACACCGATAGGGGTGGTCATGAATAGCCCCCATACCAAATTTGGGATCTCTAGGACAAGCTCTATAGTGCAACCACCAGTTTGAAAAAATCACTTTTCTGCATATCATTTGAACCATTTGTCCTATAATCACAGTTCTTTGCATCTGATTAATCTCCACCTGATGATTCAAATAGATCCCTTACATTAAAACTTTTCTGCATTGAAAACCTTTTCAGTAGCCACCATCCCAGCCACAATCTTCAGATGGATCCGCACAGAAATGACAATACAGAATATGGATTTTCACCTTTGTTTAAAAGTTACACCATTGCAAAGATGTGGGCGTGAAAATGAATTTGGAGTTGTATATCGGCAGCAGTTTGTTCTATCAAAATGAAACTTAGTATGCTTCATCAGGACCATGATCTGAGGATACATGCAAAGATTGGAGAAAGCGGCACTTTCGGGTCAAGATATCAAAATTTGCTATTTTTATCAGGAACGTTGAATGTCCTAATATCATGAGCTTGATGTCTTTGGATTCCTGGAGCCATTAGGAGTTCAATGATATCAAATGTTTCCATATCGGCCATACTGCCTCACCATTCTTTATAAAAAAAATGATTAGTGATTAAATGATTAAGATAATTGAATGCTTTATCAACATATTGTGCTGAAGATACATGAGCAGTTTGGAGACAGCTCCACCTATAGTTAAAAAGATAACCCACACTTTAAACTTGGGATGTCTCTTTGCCATTGTTGAGTTGTGCCAACTGAGTGGCATGGTGGTTAAAGCATTGTTGTGAGTTTGAGTCCAGCAAAGAATGCTGTTCAACTCTACGTAGCCTGGACTATATTGCATAATTCCTGCTTGATTTCAAATCCACTTGGATATAACAACATTTGTGTGGTACTCTCAGCTTGGACAATCTTTTAGGCATTGCTTAGATGTATCAATGAATGGTCCAGTGGTTGGACTGTTGCTCAAAAGTTTGTGAGTTCGGGTCCAGCAAAAAATTATTGTAAAATGTCTACTTCTGCTGACCTTCAGTCTTCATGTTGTGCTTACAACAATGTAGGCTGCACTGCATAATTCCTGCATCAATTTAAAACTTCTTAGCTGTTACAATATTTTTTCAGCAATCGTTATGTATTTTCAACTTGTAATGTCTCTGGCATTAGTCAGACTTGTGGATTGTGTGGTGCGGTGGTTAGTGTTCGGGACTACAACTCCAAAGACAACATGTACTGCTGGTGTTCCTCGAGGATCAGGGATGGGAAACACTGATTTACAGACACTCAGGCAAAAATATATGAAATTCATGATAATAGACCAAACCGTTCTTGTTTACTGCACCAACAAATTTGACATCCAATTGAATTTGAATGGTTGGATTACACATTGCAAATGGGATCACCTCACCTAATGTTTTGTTCTACTTTATTATTATTGTATATTCTTATGAATGTTTTTTGCTGCAGTTCCATCAAGTTGATGAAAAAATGTGTCTGTGATAATGTAACTGTGATTTTGTATGTTCGGAAAAGAAATGTCACATATTTGGTACAGATAGTCCTACTGTATGTAACCAATATTTCAAAATACTACAAAAATGGCAATTTCTCAAGTAAGGTGTGTACATCAGAGAATGTGTCTTTCATTTGAGCACGTAGGAGAAAATCTCCCCTCACGAGATTACGATAAGGTAATGAGGTTGTGTCGAAACTTGTGTGAGTTCAGACAATAATATAAGTTTTGTCCAGTGGACACACGGTTACAAATATTTCTCTTTATCTTCTGTGAAACTAATTTTCAGTTAGTGTAGCATAAAGTTAAGGTTACAGGCAGTTCATTTTCACAAGGCGGTGAGTGTTTTAGGAGTTTAATGAGCATCAAACCCCGTCTGTCTGTCCAAATGAACATATGAAATGGCCAATTTACTTTGCTTATTCTGCAAGTCCAAAAACAGATGCTAACGACCTCATGAGAAGTGTCAGATTTATAATCTCTGCATCCTGCATGAAGGTAAAAGACTTCCATGAATACTAATGTTGACTAGTGAGCTAGCTGTTCAGAAAATGTGTCAACTAGCTGGAGTACAATGTATTAAAAACAGTTAGTGAGAAATACCCATATGAGCAACTTCATCCGGTGATATTCTAAAGTGCACATCCACTGGACACTACTATACCATAATGCCACTGGACACTACTGTGCCATAATGCCACTGGACAATACTGTACCTTAATGCCACTGGACACTACTGTGCCATAATGCCACTGGACAATACTGTACCTTAATGCCACTGGACACTATCCTAATGCCACTGACACTACTGTACCAATGCCTGGACACTACTGTACCATAATGCCACTGAACACTACTGTACCTTAATGCCACTGGACACTGTACCATAATGCCACTGAACACTACTGTACCATAATGCCACTGGACACTACTGTACCATAATGCCACTGAACACTACTGTACCATAATGCCACTGGACACTACTGTACCATAATGCCACTGAACACTACTGTACCATAATGCCACTGGACACTACTGTACCATAATGCCACTGGACACTACTGTACCATAATGCCACTGAACACTACTGTACCATAATGCCACTGACACTCGACAATGCCACTGACACTACTGTACCATAATGCCACTGAACACTACTGTACCATAATGCCACTGGACACTACTGTACCATAATGCCACTGGACACTACTGTACCATAATGCCACTGCCTACTGGACACTACTGTACCATAATGCCACTGGACACTACTGTACCTTAATGCCACTGGACACTACTGTACCATAATGCCACTGAACACTACTGTACCTTAATGCCACTGGACACTACTGTACCATAATGCCACTGGACACTACTGTACCTTAATGCCACTGGACACTACTGTACCATAATGCCACTGGACACTACTGTACCATAATGCCACTGGACACTACTGTACCATAATGCCACTGGACACTACTGTACCATAATGCCACTGAACACTACTGTACCTTAATGCCACTGGACACTACTGTACCATAATGCCACTGTACACTACTGTACCATAATGCCACTGACACTACTGTACACTGACTGTACCATAATGCCACTGAACACTACTGTACCTTAATGCCACTGGACACTACTGTACCATAATGCCACTGGACACTACTGTACCATAATGCCACTGGACACTACTGTACCATAATGCCACTGAACACTACTGTACCATAATGCCACTGAACACTACTGTACCTTAATGCCACTGGACACTACTGTACCATAATGCCACTGAACACTACTGTACCTTAATGCCACTGGACACTACTGTACCATAATGCCACTGAACACTACTGTACCATAATGCCACTGGACACTACTGTACCATAATGCCACTGAACACTACTGTACCTTAATGCCACTGGACACTACTGTACCTTAATGCCACTGGACACTACTGTACCATAATGCCACTGTACACTACTGTACCATAATGCCACTGAACACTACTGTACCTTAATGCCACTGGACACTACTGTACCATAATGCCACTGAACACTACTGTACCTTAATGCCACTGGACACTACTGTACCATAATGCCACTGAACACTACTGTACCTTAATGCCACTGGACACTACTGTACCTTAATGCCACTGGACACTACTGTACCATAATGCCACTGGACACTACTGTACCATAATGCCACTGAACACTACTGTACCTTAATGCCACTGGACACTACTGTACCTTAATGCCACTGGACACTACTGTACCTTAATGCCACTGAACACTACTGTACCTTAATGCCACTGGACACTACTATACCTTAATGCCACTGAACACTACTGTACCTTAATGCCACTGGACACTACTGTACCATAATGCCACTGGACACTACTGTACCTTAATGCCACTGGACACTACTGTACCATAATACCACTGAACACTACTGTACCATAATGCCACTGGACACTACTGTACCATAATACCACTGAACACTACTGTACCTTAATGCCACTGGACACTACTGTACCATAATACCACTGGACACTACTGTACCATAATACCACTGAACACTACTGTACCATAATACCACTGAACACTACTGTACCATAATTCCACTGAACACTACTGTACCATAATACCACTGAACACTACTGTACCTTAATGCCACTGGACACTACTGTACCATAATGCCACTGAACACTACTGTACCTTAATGCCACTGGACACTACTGTACCATAATGCCACTGAACACTACTGTACCTTAATGCCACTGGACACTACTGTACCATAATGCCACTGGACAATACTGTACCTTAATGCCACTGGACACTACTGTACCATAATGCCACTGTACACTACTGTACCTTAATGCCACTGGACACTACTGTACCATAATGCCACTGAACACTACTGTACCTTAATGCCACTGGACACTACTGTACCATAATGCCACTGGACACTACTGTACCATAATGCCACTGAACACTACTGTACCATAATGCCACTGAACACTACTGTACCTTAATGCCACTGGACACTACTGTACCATAATGCCACTGAACACTACTGTACCTTAATGCCACTGGACACTACTGTACCATAATGCCACTGAACACTACTGTACCATAATGCCACTGGACACTACTGTACCATAATGCCACTGAACACTACTGTACCATAATGCCACTGGACACTACTGTACCATAATGCCACTGGACACTACTGTACCATAATGCCACTGGACACTACTGTACCATAATGCCACTGAACACTACTGTACCTTAATGCCACTGGACACTACTGTACCTTAATGCCACTGAACACTACTGTACCATAATGCCACTGGACACTACTGTACCATAATGCCACTGAACACTACTGTACCTTAATGCCACTGGACACTACTGTACCTTAATGCCACTGGACACTACTGTACCATAATGCCACTGTACACTACTGTACCATAATGCCACTGGACACTACTGTACCATAATGCCACTGAACACTACTGTACCTTAATGCCACTGGACACTACTGTACCTTAATGCCACTGGACACTACTGTACCTTAATGCCACTGGACACTACTGTACCATAATACCACTGAACACTACTGTACCATAATGCCACTGGACACTACTGTACCATAATACCACTGAACACTACTGTACCTTAATGCCACTGGACACTACTGTACCATAATACCACTGGACACTACTGTACCATAATACCACTGAACACTACTGTACCATAATACCACTGAACACTACTGTACCATAATTCCACTGAACACTACTGTACCATAATACCACTGAACACTACTGTACTGAAGGGTGAGGGTCAAAATCCCTTGGCTCTTCAGATATATCAATACATATATATATATCCTTTTATATCAATATCTATCTATATTCTGTTGCTTAACTTCTTTAATAAAGTGATGAATTAACTATATGCATGATCACATAATCAATTCTATTTTCTTATGCATAACTGAAATATACTTTGAATCATATGTGTGTTGGAATGTTAACTAGTGTCTTTTAAGGAACATTCCAGAGTCTCTCTCTCTGTCCTGCCCGTAGTCTGAAGGTCCTTTGGGGATAAGCTTAGCTGTGATGAGAGGGGCAGGGAGAATGTTAAACATATGTTCTGTGTTTGATCGTTACTTTTCTATGATTAAGTATATGGTTTAAAGTCCTATGCAATACTACCTGAATAGTAGAAGTGTGATTTTCTCTTATTATTTCTTTAGGGAAGAAAGGTATGTTATTTCTACCCCTCTCCTCTGCCTGAGGAGTGAAAATTTTATCTCTCTTGTTTTGGCTTAAATGACCTGATAATGTGTGCTCTGGCTCTCCTGTGCCCAGAGAAAAACTGTTGTTTGTCAGTGTTTTGTGTGTGCGTTTGACCTTCTACCTAGGTTTTGCACCCAGGGAGACACAGCAGGCAGACTCGAAGACGCCCGAGACCATCTGCGAGGTCACTTCAGACGTAAATCTTGGGCCCCAGGACGACAATTACGCTGATTAATGTTGATAGGGCATAGCAATCTATATGTTTTGACTATGTTCTTGTAGCCAATCAGGAGTGAAATAATAGAATGTACTCCTTGCAAATGGTATAATTGATGTAAGATTTTGTGTAATGTATGAGTTAGCTTTCGATCTCCTCGTGAGACTTTGCCGCTGGCTGTACCAGTTTCACTGCAAACTATTCTTCAGTAAATTTTGGATTCTTTAATTGAACTTCTTGACTCCTGGTTTTCTTTCTCCATATCTGGTCTGGGTCATAACTGTTATACCCCTAACAGTAGCATAATGCCACTGAACACTACTATACCTTAATGCCACTGGACACTACTGTACCATAATGCCACTGAACACTACTGTACCTTAATGCCACTGGACACTACTGTACCATAATGCCACTGGACACTACTGTACCATAATGCCACTGGACACTACTGTACCTTAATGCCACTGGACACTACTGTACCATAATGCCACTGGACACTACTGTACCTTAATGCCACTGGACACTACTGTACCATAATGCCACTGAACACTACTGTACCTTAATGCCACTGGACACTACTGTACCTTAATGCCACTGAACACTACTGTACCTTAATGCCACTGGACACTACTGTACCATAGTGCCACTGGACACTACTGTACCTTAATGCCACTGGACACTACTGTACCATAGTGCCACTGGACACTACTGTACCATAATGCCACTGGACACTACTGTACCTTAATGCCACTGGACACTACTGTACCATAATGCCACTGGACACTACTGTACCATAATGCCACTGGACACTACTGTACCATAATGCCACTGAACACTACTGTACCATAATGCCACTGGACACTACTGTACCTTAATGCCACTGGACACTACTGTACCATAATGCCACTGAACACTACTGTACCATAATGCCACTGGACACTACTGTACCATAATGCCACTGAACACTACTGTACTATAATGCCACTGGACACTACTGTACCTTAATGCCACTGGACACTACTGTACCATAATGCCACTGGACACTACTATACCTTAATGCCACTGGACACTACTGTACCTTAATGCCACTGGACACTACTGTACCTTAATGCCACTGGACACTACTGTACCATAATACCACTGAACACTACTGTACCATAATGCCACTGGACACTACTGTACCATAATACCACTGGACACTACTGTACCATAATGCCACTGGACACTACTGTACCTTAATGCCACTGGACACTACTGTACCTTAATGCCACTGAACACTACTGTACCATAATGCCACTGGACACTACTGTACCATAATACCACTGAACACTACTGTACCTTAATGCCACTGGACACTACTGTACCATAATTCCACTGGACACTACTGTACCATAATTCCACTGGACACTACTGTACCATAATTCCACTGGACACTACTGTACCATAATGCCACTGGACACTACTGTACCATAATACCACTGAACACTACTGTACCTTAATGCCACTGGACACTACTGTACCATAATACCACTGAACACTACTGTACCATAATTCCACTGAACACTACTGTACCATAATACCACTGAACACTACTGTACCATAATGCCACTGGACACTACTGTACCTTAATGCCACTGGAGCTGAGGAGATGTCACATCAAAACACTGAATTTACAGAATATTCCAGGTTCAATACAAGTTAAGCTCAATCGACAGCATTTGTGGCATTAAGTTGATTACCACAAAAGATAACACTTCGACTCTGTCATTATAGCTGTGTCTCGTTTGGAAGAATGCATCCTCCGGAGGTCACATTACATCATCGAGGCTGTCTCGTTTCATTTTTTTTATTTTAATTTTTTTATTAGGAATGCAAAAAAGGTTACAAATTGTATAAGTGTAAGTGCAGATACATAAAAGTCATTGACAATAGATACAAAATAAATTAAAAATGAAACGTGACCTCCGGAGGACACAGCTTCCCAAACGAGACACTGCCTATGTAGTGCATTATTACACTCTCCGATGCTATATTACCCATAATCCACCATGGAGAGAACTGACCAGGAAAACAAGGAGAAGTGCTTGTGTGTGTGTGAGAGTTTGTAGTCTCCTTAATTTCTAATAGTAATCTTTTATTTCATCCCTAACAAACATCTACAGTTCTTGACATATATATATATATATATATATATATCTTACTGATATACTGGAAACTCTGCAGAACACTTGTATTAAAGGGTCGTGTCATGAGGAATCAAAGTGTCCTTGATATTTGGACATATAAGAGGTCATTGTACTATAAAATCATTCTCTAAATTTCAGAATTCAAAACTTCCTCTCCAGTCCCAAATGAGCATTTTTTGTTTTAAGCCTGCAAAAACTACTCATTTTTATATCAGCCGAAAGTAACGTTTGATGTGGTTAATTTAAATATCCCTGAGAGAGAGAGAGCGAGAGAGAGAGAGCGAGCGGTTTACTTCAATAGTGCTACTCTTGTTACTGTAGTTTGCTTTTATCCAATGAAAAGATTAAGATGTGGAGTCCCCAGATGTTGTTGTGGAAATCTGCATCACTGCACATCCTTCTGAAGGATCGCAAAGCAATGAATCCATCAATGTGGAAGCATGCCCTTGTACGGCACATTTCTCTAGGAAGAAATATTGTGATTCAGACTTTGCAAAGAAACTAATATGGAAAGATGAAGCAGTGCCAACTCTATCCACATGACAGTAATGAGGGTGAGTAACAAATTTAATACTACGAAACAAAATTTATTTCAAGATAAATTGAAATCACAAATATAATTAGAGAGCTTTTTCTTGGTATTTGAGCACCTTGGTTCGGTCTTTCATGCGTGAACGTGTTTTTAAAATGTGGTATTATTAGTTGATGTAATGTATAATGGGCATACGGCATCTTATTCACTGAAGTTACTTTAAATGCACGGCCTGTATATGACCATATACCAGATGCAAATATCAGACAATGTAATAATGACAACAGGACGAATGATTGAATCCTCATTTATGTTTTTAGCTTACAGATTTATTGTACGAGTATTTTAAACTTAGATAAGTTTTACTGCATTCTCTGAGGCAGAAAATGATAGTACAAAAATAATTAAGGCTCTTTCGATACGCACAGCTTTCACCTAAATGTATGATATTTCTGTGTATTTATTTATTTATTTATTGGTTGCTAACTGCATATTCAGTTATTATGATATTATACACTAAAATATTTACATGTAATTGCATTTAAAATGTAAGTAACACAATTACAGAGGTATATAATGATGATTTGTGAGTTTTCACTGCAAAACAACCCCTAAAAAATGCAGCAACTTGCACTGCAAAATTTGAGAAAAGCAGCAGCAAATTCAGCCATTTTTTAATTCCAGCTAGCCAAATTACATGGCCATTTCCTCCCTACACTGTCATTGCATGTCCAAACTTTAGTTGTGGCAATGTAACTGATTATGTTGTGACAAACAGAAAAGTGAAATTTTGTATTCGTTGCCACAATGTAACTGTGGAGCGGTGCCAGTCCGTCATCACAACGTTGTGGCAAGGTCATGGTTCAGTAGTGTCACGAGGGGGACAAAGGACCCAAAAGCAGAGATGACAGTTAGGTAGTCAAGATAAGGCACACCTAACCCTAACCCAGATGATATAGTTCCCAGAGGCCGAGGAGTCCTCCTCCACATGAACTGCGCACAGAACTGGCGAGAGTGACGGCAAACAGGAAGGTAACCGCACCTCTACAGAGGGGCAACCAACAGACACCCGAGCATGCTCCAACTACACAAGAGAGCACAGTTAACATGACAGAGAACAATAAACGGGCAAATAACAAGGTGACACACAAGGAATAATTAGGGATTGCAGTCAGAGTGAAGCAGATGGTAACGGGCGAGTAAATCATTGCTGTGATCAGCAACTCCCGACATCGATCACCGTTCCCATGGAAACGCTGATTGCGTGATGGCTCCACATGTGAGACACGAGAGAGAGAGAAAAACACAGCGGTATGAGCTGGCATAAATGCCGCGAAATGACAAATAGTTGTTTGTTGGTAACCAGTTGGTAATTTATGCTTCGAATAATTATGGGCGAATATGCAGTATTATAAACTAATATATGTCCTCATTTGTCCTCAAAGGAAAATATTATTATTGTGTTTAAAAGCTATTTTTAAAGTGTCTTGAGTTGTATATCATTGGTTGGACGCACTGAATGAATACACCCCTTAACTGAACTAGTCATATTGTTTGTGACGGGAACTGTATTGGAAACTCGTTCTTGACCGACATGAACAATCGGTCATCGTGAATGATGATCAGCTGACCGGGAGGGGGAGCTGCATGTCATTCGTTCATATCTTCAATATTGTTCAACAAGAGGACGGATGAATTAGGAATAAAAGTGAGTGATGACCACTCATTACAATGACATATGGACATTATTGAGACTCATAATTATTTTTAGGCTAGTATTTTTTTGTATAGCTTGATAAAACGTTGTGCTCAGCAGTTCATGGTATGATAGATATGATTTGTTGTACATTTTGGGGAAACACTTATGATGCTTTAACACTGAGTGCTGAAGTCTCTTGGTAGAATTTTAATGTAGGATAATTATACTTGTTGACTGGTTTCAGTTCAACGCAATTAATTATAAGACGATTGTAGAACGGAGGAGGGCGGAGCCAGGCTGGAACAATGCACGCCCGGTCCTCAATCAGCCTAATGGTACGTGCGAGGGATAAAGGTGGCCAGTTACGACGGTTCGAGAGAGAGAGAGAGAGAATGACATGCAGGTGCTCTGTGTTTATGTTTGTGTGTTTTTCGTTTATTTCTTCATTAAACTATCATTTATATTGTCAAGCCGGTTCTCGTCTCCTCCTTGCCCATTAACCGCTTTACATTGGTGCCGAAACCCGGGAAGGAGGAGGGATGCCCATCGCGGAGTCCTCGACACTGCCATACACCCAGGGAGTGCCGCTGCCATCCGCCGGGGACGGGTATCACGACCACCGGATGCGGGAATGGCCGCCGTCTGTGAGGCGAGTGGGGACTGGACTCCCAGACCGCCTGGAATGATGGAGCCGCTGCCAGGGGCGGAGGAGTGCCCTGCCGCCCCCAGAAACACGGAGGGGTCGAAAGAAGACTGCTGTCCATGACACCAGCTGGAGCGGTAGGGCCACTGCCAGGGGTGGAATAGTGTCTCCACGGGAACACGGAGGGGGTTCTGTCTGCCGGGGTCGAGGTTTGACTCCGGTCCACCTGTGACCGAGGACCATGTGACGGTGCATCAGAGAACCGGCATAACAATATAAATAATATTTTAATGAAGAAATAAACGAAAAACACACAAACATAAACACAGAGCGGAGGAGGGCGGGTCCGGGCTGGAACAACGCACGCCTGGTCCCAAATCAGCCTGATGCGGGACAAAGGCGGCCGGTGATTGCGGTTTGAGGGAGAGAATGACATGCAGCTGCCTGTAATTCTCTCTCTCTCGAACCGTTGTCCACTCTACAGCGATTATTTGTCATCTTCTGCAGTGAACAAATCAATGATTGAAACTGAACAAATCTTTTTGGTGAATGGAATCAAAAGACTCAAGTCACTAAAATGAATGAAAACCACCACTATGGTAAATGCCTTTTGTTTTCATTCGTAACTCCTGCGAGATGTAAGATGTAAGTACAGAGAAAACAAGTGTTTTGGGCAGAGGGCCAGAGACAGGGTGGGAAAAGGTCATGTAACACTGTATTATGACAGTTTTCTTTGGTTTTCTGTGCAAAAACCTGTACTATCATTATAAGGGAACCTCAAGGAAAGTAAAAAGTTAAAAACATGCATGACATGACCCCTTTTAAAGTGTGCAACTTCTGGTGTTTGAGCGTGTCTGAGGCTGAGACAGAAGTAAGTGGGACCTTTTATCATAATTCCAGTCATATTTGAAGATGTATTTTATATAAGTGACACATCACATCCACAGAGGTCTGGACTAATCCTGGAATATCCACTGATAAACACTCCTGCAGTCCAGTAACGGTCATTGAGATGAATGTGAATGCTGACAGATGTACAGATATTATAAACTACACTGCTGCAACCACTAATCCACATATGAAGCATATCTGCGTCAACACCCCAATACAGACACTGAGTGCAGGAGGTCAACAGCATTTCAGTCATGGCTTATTTTGTTGGTAATTGAGGTTTTATTTCTTATTTCTCTGGATGCACGAGTGTCATTACACCTCGACTTCTGTTTCACCTGCATCTATTCATCACCCTCAATCTGCTTTGGCCAGACAACCGTTTGCCATTAAACACAGTCGCTGTGTGGCTTTAGCACACTGTTGTTACCGCTGCAGTCACAGACAAACACCATAAAGTTGACAGAGTGACAGGTTATCACGCCCATGTCACCGCAGCGAGAGGAATGAGTCGGGAGTGTGACTCTACACATGTGACCGCTGTATGAATGACAGCTGTTGAACTCAGGCGCAGAAACTCCAAATGAGCGTGTCGAGGAGTGAACTGAAAGAAACAATAGAGATCGGTCATATGTTCTGTTATAATCATGTGCTGGTAACCTATAGGGAGTGCTACATTAGTTATATGAGCTGTTGCTGTTGATCCAGGTAGATGTTCACATCATCACCCGTTGTACAGTAGTTATTGAATATTTTGTCAATTGGGAATTGGGATAAAATCCCCCCAAAAAACAAATGCATAGACTACTCAGCACTATACAGTCATGGTTTGGAATTAATATGAACATGTTTTACTTATATATAAATATTTAACCCTTTACTCACATAAAATAATCACATAATGTTTGGATTTAATTGTGTCTTTGGCTTGTTTTGAAATGTGTGTGTGTGTGTGTGTGTGTGTGTGTGTGTGTGTGTGTGTGTGTGTGTGTGTGTGTGTGTGTGTGTGTGTGTGTGTGAGTGTGAGCGTGTATTTATC
>NC_068307.1:28791730-28836730 GCF_025860055.1 Xyrauchen texanus
TCATTGTGTTTCTGCAGGCGATAGTTCATGTGAAGAACTATATAAACGAGATAGGTAAAGTAATCCAGTATGAGGTGACGGAGAGTCTCTGAGAATATATACACTGTCATACTAACACAAGCCCGAGTCAGAACAGTATGATTGAGTGTGATTTTGTGAAATCATTCCCGAGCACATTTCACTCATTTACAGGTTCATAACTTCATTTTGGGGTCTTCTAGAATAGGGTTACAAACTTTAACACGCATTGTTTTTCTCGTACTGTACATCACTGCAGCACCTCTTTTCACCCTCTGTCTGAAACGCTCGGATTTACGTCCTGTCTCTTTAAAGCCCCCCTTCAGAAGAGCACAGTCTGCTCTGATTGGTCCGCTGGCCTAGTCTGTTGTGATTGGTCCACCCCTCAGAGCACGTGCCGGAAATGTAACGCCCCTTACCATAACAGCTTTAACAATACTGTAACTGCGTCCGTTTTAGCTCTTGTCAGTTCAATTCCGAGTCCGATAATGAAAGTTTGGAAGAAGAAGCTGATCGTCCCGAACCCCCTTCACAAGCACGATTTGAGCTGGACGTTTCACAGCGGTAAGTTTTGATTTTGGAGCTTTCTTACAGGTACACTGTTGATTCTAGTGAACCTAACAAAGCTTAAAAAGACGTAGTGCATCTAAGTTAGTCATCTTTCGCTGGAATGGGTGCAGCCGATCTTTTGTCGCCAGAGATATGAACGGAGAACAGAGACTCACCCGCGGTTGGACATTACCGGCACTATTACAGAGTTAGTGAGCAAGTTACCCGAGGAATACAGATAGCAGCCGTAACATTACAGCTTGTAATTATAATTAAACCTCCTCATTTTACCACCGATAAAGACTCACACACACATACACACACACACGCACATGCACACACACGCACGCACGCACACACATGCACACACACTCACGCGCGCACTCGCGCACACACACACACACACACTCACACACACACTCACACACACGCACACGCACACACGCACTCACACTGGCACACACACTCACACTCACACACACACACACTCACACACACGCACACACACTCACACTCACGCACACACACACACACACACACCCACATGCACACACATGCACACACACACACACACCTGATCTGCTCTCTCTGGTTTCTCACTCTCTGAATGTTAATGTCGTGCTGTTTCAGGTTAAGGGCAAACGGTCACAAATGCAGCAGATCTTAATTCGGTGACTGAACAATATCACACATCATCTCTGATATTTTATATCTGATTCCTCGATCCCAGTCAGGAATAACAGCTCTTTGGCTGAACTTAATTCAATCTTGGAGCGTGTTTCCACATGTTTGAAATGAGTTCTTAACTTAAAATTACAACGTAATCTCAACACAAACACTTTGTGTAGAAGGAACACAATTAGACGTGTCAGTGTAACTCAATTAAACCTCTTTTATTTCTTTTATGAATGTTGAAATCATTAACACGGCTCCAGACTATAATAATGACTTGCTGTTTTTAATCGATTTAGATTTGTGATCAGAATAAAAGAAAGACGCTCATAAATCTTTCGTCGGAGGTTTAATAACCGTATATAGTTGAGAAGATGCATTACCTCCTGTGTCATAAATATTCACACTCCTTTCATCATTTATACCAATATAAGAGATAAAAGAAGTTTTGTAGACAAAAATATAATTGTGCCACCATATTAATTTATTTCATTATATAACTCAAATTAATTAAAAAATGTTTTTGGAATGGATGACTTTGACTGAATAATAAAGAAAAGTAACCAATAAGTGCCCAACATAGATGGGAACTCCTTCAATGCTGTTTAAAAGCATCTCAGGGTGATTCCTCAAGAAGCTGCTGGAGAAAATGTCCAGAGTTCATGTCTGCAAATTCTAGAGAAATGGACACTACTGTGAAGATGCCCAAATATATCTCAGTTTGGATTAGTCACAACATAATTCCCATAGTTCCATTTCTGTTATTCCATAGTGTTCATGACTTTACTAATAACTTGGACCGGTAGTGATATATATATATACACACACACACAAACACAGTATATACATTGTTTAAAATATTGCCTTAGTCTTTGACTGTTAATACATTTACACAGAGACTACAAGAGTGCAAATTGAATGAAATTCCAGATGCAGTTTATTGTGCTACTCCCAATCAATAATTACCAGGAGAAAACAGTGCTACACAACAGTGCTACACAACAGTGCTACACAACAGTGTTACACAACAGTGCTACACAACAGTGCTACACAACAGTGTTACACAACAGTGCTACACAACAGTGCTACACAACAGTGTTACACAACTGTGTTACACAACAGTGCTACACAACAGTGCTACACAACGGTGTTACACAACGGTGCTACACAACAGTGTTACACAACAGTGCTACACAACAGTGTTACACAACAGTGCTACACAACAGTGCTACACAACGGTGTTACACAACGGTGCTACACAACGGTGCTACACAATGGTGTTACACAACAGTGCTACACAACAGTGCTACACAACGGTGTTACACAACGGTGCTACACAACGGTGCTACACAACACGGGACTTTTAATGATAAAGAATCCTGAAATACACATGGGACTCTTATTTTGAAATGTCTGCTCACAGTTTGAGTTCACTGATGGATGACTCGCTGAGAAAGTGACTCTGATTCAAACTGCTAACCTGAGCTCCTGAGTTCAAACCCTCAGTTCTTTTCGGGTGATTCATGAAAAGATCCAGTTCAAAAGAATCATTTGGTCATGACTCTCTCGTGTTGGGTTTGTTGTGTGTGCGCTGCAGCGAGTTCAACTCAACAGAACAGGTAAAAAGCGGCACGAGACACACTGGTGCTCTAAAGATATATTCAATAACCCACAAGATAATATCTGATGAAACCACATATGAACACACACAACCCGACTGTCGACATTTTAAATTATAGTCACAATAAATAATTTTTGGTCAGTCTGAAGCCCTGTAGTTTAGTAACTATGTTGTGGTTAGAACAGTATTTTCTCAACAAAGCAATTAATCAGTTTCATGTGCAACGTCTACCGGTCCTCATCGTCAGCTCAAGCTTCACACAAAACTCCAACATATCAGAAACTCTTCTAAATCAAACATCACAAAACATTCAACACTAATAAGTGTCCCCTTTATATTCATCTTCCACAAAAACACATCAAATAACACTTAATTTTAACATTAATGCTACACCATAAAAAGTATTCATGTAGTCCCAACTCAAATTGATTAAGTAAACTTAATGTGGCAGAGATGGGTCGTGATTCTACACACCCGGTCCCTTATCAGGCTAATCAAGTCTCCGAGAGGGATAAAGTCCGACTGCGGAAGATGGTGTGGGAGAGAGAGAGTGTTTACGGACATGTCCGTCATGTGTGTGTTTGTGTCTTTTGTTTAAGTTTATCATTAAATATATTATTTATATTGTCAAGCCGGTTCTCGCCTCCTCCTTTCCCATATATCACTTTACACTTACATTTCAACATTTCAAAGGGGTCATGAAGTGCTATTATTTCATACGTCATTGGTGTGTGTGTGTGTGTGTGTGTGTGTGTGTGTGTGTGTGTATGCGTGCGTGCGTGTGTGTGTGTGTGCATGTGAATTGTAACTTGACACCGCGTCTGTTAAAAGCAAGGAGGTACATGGCAGCGGTCAATGAGTCTGTATAGTTCATGTTTATATACAAAATAATAAAAAATAGTCCAGATTAGTGATAGGAAGTCTGATTCTTTTCTGCAAACCAGTTCTTTCGGATGGTTTGTTTCAATGAACCAGTTCAAAAAACTATTCACCAGCTCATTTACGTCATCACCTTGTGACATCACTATACATAATGCTAATACGCCGGCGTCGTAGAATACACGCACAAACACATTCAATAAAGCCATATGTAAGCGCATATTGCTGATTAATACATTTTATATAATTAAGTTACAATAATAAGGGTGTTTACTGTCATCAGTGTTTCATTCAGTGATATTACAATACATCCTACATCAAAGTGTTGCACCTAAAGCACCCAATATTGACATTAATATAAAAAGTGGATGTTCTACACATGTCTAAAGCATGTAAAGTGATTAAACTAGTCTTAATCAACTCATTATTTTTTACAGAAACCACGATCCAGATCATCACAACTTCAGATATAATTTGCATGCACAATACTCGATCGTAAAATTAATTTACATCTCTCGACTAAAACTTTTCCACACATTCAAGTCCTTGGTTCATACATGCTCATGAGCAGCTCACTGATCACCAGTTCTCTGTATTGTGTCCGAAAGAGGCGATTCTCAGTTCAGTGTACTGGTGTGACTGACTCAATGTACTGTTGACTCCAGAACTGCTGTCCTCGGATCAGTGTACTGTTGACTCCAGAACTGCTGTCCTCGGATCAGTGTACTGTTCACTCCAGAACTGCTGTCCTCGGATCAGTGTACTGTTGACTCCAGAACTGTTGTACTCGGGTCAGTGTACTGTTGACTCCAGAACTGTTGTACTCGGGTCAGTGTACTGTTGACTCCAGAACTGTTGTACTCGGGTCAGTGTACTGTTGACTCCAGAACTGTTGTACTCGGGTCAGTGTACTGTTGACTCCAGAACTGTTGTACTCGGGTCAGTGTACTGTTGACTCCAGAACTGTTGTACTCGGGTCAGTGTACTGTTGACTCCAGAACTGTTGTACTCGGGTCAGTGTACTATTCACTCCAGAACTGCTGTCCTCGGGTCAGTGTACTTTTGTCTCCAGAACTGTTGTACTCGGGTCAGTGTACTGTTGACTCCAGAACTGTTGAACTCGGGTCAGTGTACTGTTGACTCCAGAACTGTTGTACTCGGGTCAGTGTACTGTTGACTCCAGAACTGTTGTACTCGGGTCAGTGTACTGTTGACTCCAGAACTGTTGTACTCGGGTCAGTGTACTGTTGACTCCAGAACTGTTGTACTCGGGTCAGTGTACTGTTGACTTGAGAACTGCTGCACTCGGGTCAGTGTACTGTTGACTCCAGAACTGTTGTACTCGGGTCAGTGTACTGTTGACTTGAGAACTGCTGTACTCGGGTCAGTGTACTGTTGACTCCAGAACTGTTGTACTCGGGTCAGTGTACTGTTGACTCCAGAACTGTTGTACTCGGGTCAGTGTACTGTTGACTCCAGAACTGTTGAACTCGGGTCAGTGTACTGTTGACTCCAGAACTGTTGTACTTCGGGTCAGTGTACTGTTGACTCCAGAACTGTTGTACTCGGGTCAGTGTACTGTTGACTCCAGAACTGTTGTACTCGGGTCAGTGTACTGTTGACTCCAGAACTGTTGAACTCGGGTCAGTGTACTGTTGACTCCAGAACTGTTGTACTCGGGTCAGTGTACTGTTGACTCCAGAACTGTTGTACTCGGTCAGTGTACTGTTGACTCGAGAACTGTTGTACTCGGGTCAGTGTACTGTTGACTCCAGAACTGTTGTACTCGGGTCAGTGTACTGTTGACTCGAGAACTGTTGTACTCGGGTCAGTGTACTGTTGACTCCAGAACTGTTGTACTCGGGTCAGTGTACTGTTGACTCGAGAACTGTTGTACTCGGGTCAGTGTACTGTTGACTCCAGAACTGTTGTACTCGGGTCAGTGTACTGTTGACTCCAGAACTGTTGTACTCGGGTCAGTGTACTGTTGACTCGAGAACTGCTGTACTCGGGTCAGTGTACTGTTGACTCGAGAACTGTTGTACTCGGGTCAGTGTACTGTTGACTCCAGAACTGTTGTACTCGGGTGAGTGTACTGTTGACTCGAGAACTGCTGTACTCGAGTCAGTGTACTGTTGACTCCAGAACTGCTGTACTCGGGTCAGTGTACTGTTGACTCGAGAACTGCTGTACTCGGGTCAGTGTACTGTTGACTCCAGAACTGCTGTACTCGGGTCAGTGTACTGTTGACTTGAGAACTGCTGTACTCGGGTCAGTGTACTGTTGACTCGAGAACTGTTGTACTCGGGTCAGTGTACTGTTGACTTGAGAACTGTTGTACTCGGGTCAGTGTACTGTTGACTTGAGAACTGTTGTACTCGGGTCAGTGTACTGTTGACTCGAGAACTGTTGTACTCGGGTCAGTGTACTGTTGACTCCAGAACTGTTGTACTCGGGTCAGTGTACTGTTGACTCCAGAACTGTTGTACTCGGGTCAGTGTACTGTTGACTCCAGAACTGTTGTACTCGGGTCAGTGTACTGTTGACTCCAGAACTGTTGTACTCGGGTCAGTGTACTGTTGACTCCAGAACTGTTGTAATCGGGTCAGTGTACTGTTGACTCCAGAACTGTTGTACTCGGGTCAGTGTACTGTTGACTCCAGAACTGTTGTACTCGGGTCAGTGTACTGTTGACTCCAGAACTGTTGTAATCGGGTCAGTGTACTGTTGACTTGAGAACTGCTGTACTCGAGTCAGTGTACTGTTGACTCGAGAACTGCTGTACTCGGGTCAGTGTACTGTTGACTTGAGAACTGCTGTACTCGGGTCAGTGTACTGTTGACTCCAGAACTGCTGTACTCGGGTCAGTGTACTGTTGACTTGAGAACTGCTGTACTCGGGTCAGTGTACTGTTGACTTGAGAACTGCTGTACTCGGGTCAGTGTACTGTTGACTCCAGAACTGTTGTACTCGGGTCAGTGTACTGTTGACTCCAGAACTGTTGTACTCGGGTCAGTGTACTGTTGACTCCAGAACTGTTGTACTCGGGTCAGTGTACTGTTGACTCCAGAACTGTTGTACTCGGGTCAGTGTACTGTTGACTCCAGAACTGTTGTAATCGGGTCAGTGTACTGTTGACTCCAGAACTGTTGTACTCGGGTCAGTGTACTGTTGACTCCAGAACTGTTGTACTCGGGTCAGTGTACTGTTGACTTGAGAACTGCTGTACTCGGGTCAGTGTACTGTTGACTTGAGAACTGCTGTACTCGGGTCAGTGTACTGTTGACTCCAGAACTGATGACTCAGTATTCTGCAGAATTTCTGTGTTATTCACAGTTGTGTGTAAGTTGCAAATTAAGAAAACAATTAATACATTCTGCAGCAATAAATCAGACTAGAATCCTTCCTAATATCTTAACACAGAGAAATACTGTATGAGTACTGCAAATAAAACTTTAATTCATGTCTCACTTTATTATCAGAATGGTTCTACAATATGACAAAACTGATCAGATGTTTAGCAGTTGTGTTGTGATCAATGGACTATTATAAATAATGTTGTCAGTGATCTGTGAGCATGTGATTGGCTGGAGACTTGATGATCGTGGCTTTAGACACGCCTCCTCTCTCTACACCAGTCAGATAGCTCTATAACTCATCACTGGCAGCTGTGTTTGTGTGAGTGATTATAAGGTTCAGTGTTCTCAGGTGAAGTCTGGAGAAATACTGCCGGTTCTCTCTCATCTTCTCTAATTACTGCTCCTGTTTTCCACTTTGCAGTAAAAATGTGGTGATATAATTGCACCCTTTTGTCTGTCTGTCTTCTTTTCAGAGTCTAATGTGATTCATCAGTGTGTCTCATGTTGCTAAAGGTGTTTGAATTATGGGGGTTGAAGGGAGAATGAGATCCATTAGTTTCAGTCACAGACCTCCAGTAAGACTGAAATGATTTTAAGGAAATATTAGAATAAAAAATTATAACTGGTTTCTCGCTGTGTCTGAGATATAGTCAGCAAAGCATCATATTTAGTGCGGTGGATTAACGAATTCTGGTTCCCATAGTTACTTTTTCCATTACATTTTTAAAGGGAAAATGTTGAGAAACTTCCATAGATTTGGGTGGTTTTAGCATGAAAAGTCAATAACTAGGACAATTATAAAATGAAATCGTAAATCTGTCTCATACACTGATTCAAACTGAGAGAGAATTGTGCTGAGGAGGATAATCATATCTTTAAAAAAAAGAAAATATGTTTGCTTTAATAGTGCAGAACAATCTATTATTATTTCTTTAAAATAAAATTGCAGTAAAATAATTTTGTTTTAAAATATGATTCAAATGTTTTTAAAAAGATGCATTAAGACCCTCAAGACTACGTGTGAAGTCAAAAAAATACAAACAATAAAAAGTATCATCATTAAATATAAATACACCAGCAAGAAAAAGTATGTGAACCCTTTGGAATAAGCTGGTTTATTGCATGAATTGGTCGTAAACTGTGATCTCTTCTTCATCAAAAATATATAAAAAAGATTGTGCCATAGATGGCTGAGCAAAGTCCTTATTTGCTTATTTGTGAGCAGAAGCAGTTCATCCGTTATGTTGGCTAGGGAGCAGACATTCACTAGATGAATATTCGGCAGTTCATCCCTGATAATGTTTTGCCAGTGTTTGATTATTCAGATGTTTTATTAGCTATCTAAGTTGGAGGTGCAACGGTGCTTTACAAGCTATCCAAAACACGCACTCGAGAGAAGCGCGCCGGCACACTTGTGAAGCTTCATCAACGCGGCTTCAGGACTCCACTGCCGAGTATTCATCTGGTGAATGTCCGCTCCCTAGCCAACAAAACTGATGAACTGCTTCTGCTCACACAAACAAATAAGGACTTTTCTAACTCCGCCGCTCTGTGTTTCATGGACACCTGGCTGAGTGAAGCCATTCCGGACAGCGCGCTACATCTGCCGGGCTTCCAGCTGTTCAGAGCAGATCACATTGCGGAGGGGAAAAAGAGAGGTGGTGGAACATGCTTTTACATCAATGGAATTTTGTGTACGGATGAAACAGCATTGGATAAGATGTGCTGTTCTAATTTAGAAGCGCTCTTCATCAACTGTAAGCCTTTCTACTTGCCGCGGGAGTTTTCCTCGTTCATTCTAGTGAGTGTTTATATCCCACCACAAGCATGCATGAACGTATCGTTGCAACAGCTGCTTTAATCTGGGAGATTTGAATAAAGCTAACCTCACCCGTGAACTGCAAAAATACAAACAACACATCACATGCCCCACCAGAGAAATAAATATACTGGACGACTGCTACACCACTGTAAATTATGCATATTGCTCTGTTCCATGTGTAGCTTTGGGACTCTCTGATCACTGTCTGGTTCATCTTCTCCCGACCAACAAGCAGAAACTTAAACCAGCTAAGCCTATAGTAAGGACTGTAAAGAGAGGACCAATGAAGCAGAGCGGGAACCACTAGCCTGCTTTGACGGCACTGATTGAAGTGTTTTAGAAGCTGCAGCCACAGACCTGGACAAGCTCACAGATACTGTGACATCATATATCAGATTATGTATATCACATATATGAGGATATGTGCATCCCTACTAGGACATTTTTATCATTCAGTAACAATAAACCATGGCTTACAGGAAAACTCAGACAGCTCCGTTATGCCAAAAGGATGCTTACAGAAGTGGGGATAAAACATAGTACATTCAGGCCAGGAACACACTGACTAAATAAATCAGAGTGGCTAAAAGGAGCTACTCTGAAAAACTGTTTTCAGCCAACAATGAAGTGGAGGTGGTGTAGTGGTCTAAACCACATGACTGGTAAACTGGTAATCAGAAGGTCGCTGGTTTGATCCCCACAGTCACCACCATTGTGTCCTTGAGTGAGGCACTTAACTCCAGGTTGCTCCGGGGGGATTGTCCCTGTAATAAGTGCTCTGTATAATACATTGGTACTCAGAAGGTTGCTGGTTTGATCCCCACAGCCACCACCATTGTGTCCTTGAGTAAGGCACTTAACTCCAGGTTGCTCCGGGGGGATTGTCCCTGTAATAAGTGCACTGTAAGTCACTTTGGATAAAAGCGTCTGCCAAATGCATAAATGTAAATGTAAATCAATAGGTTACTCACGTAACCCCGGTTCTCTGAAACATCGAGTGGAGAGATCCACCTATGGGAAGGGCATCCGTACCTGACCTCTGCAGAAGCATCCAATTGCACCAAGTCTGGCTAGACAGACAGAAGCGCGTGTCCTATGCTCGGTAAGGTCCCGCCCCTTACCTAAGGGCATATAACAATCTGCACGCGCTGCTGCTCCTCAGTAAGAATATTCGCTCTCGTGCAGCAAGCGGGCAAGCTAGTGGATCTCTCCACTCGATGTTTCAGAGAACCGGGTTACGTGAGTAACCTATTGTTCTCTTCATCATCTCGTGTTCGAGATCCACCTATGGGAGACATGGACAGCTCCCCGATTGCCCAATACACTCACAGTGAGGTCCTGCAAGCCAGAAAAGGGAACGGTCGCCCCAAGGAGGCGGTGCTTGACACGTCCCGTAATTACACACATGGCAACCCTGAAGCACACAAGTGAGAACTGTGTACTGGCAGAGCTGAAGAAACATGTTAGTGGCACAAACATAAATATCAGCCCAGCAGCACCCAGTAAAGACAACACCCAGCAGGAATGTTAATGCATGCTCGGTGACATGAATGTGTACAGCCAACCGGCCCATTACCCCTTTTTCCCTACTTCATATATGTATATATATATATATATATATATATATATAAAATATATTACATATATAAAGAAAAAAGGAACCAACAGGGAGGGGCTATGAAGAACCCACCCCCAGGACAGAATGAGCTACCGGGGTCCTGGTTACATCCAGTCGGTAGTAACGCATACAAAAGTATGGGGAGAAGCCCAGCTGGCAGCAGAACAGATGTCCTGCAATGAAACTCCCCTGAACAGAGCCCAAGAGGCGGCCATGCCCCTCGTTGAGTGGGCTCTGATGCCTTCTGGAGGCAGCACTCCTGAAGATTCATAAGCCAAAATTATAGCTTCCACAAGCCAATGTGAGAGGCGTTGCTTAGAAATGGGATTCCCCGAGTGAGGAGGAGCCCAAGAGATAAAGAGCTGATTGCTCTTCCGAAAAGCACTGGTCCTATCCAAGTAAGCCCGCAGGACACGGACCGGACACAGACCATTCAGCCTCTGATCCTCTTCAGATGAAAAAGGAGGAGGGTGAAAAGCGGAAAGCTCCATTACCTCACACGAGAATGCTGGGAAGCATTTCGGCATAAAGGCCGGGTTAGGCTTAAGAAAAACCTTATCTCCACTAAGAGAGAATTTAGTGCACGAGGAATGAACAGAGAGTGCATGTAGGTCACTGACACGTTTAGCTGATGCTAAGGCCAGGAGCAACGCTGTCTTAAAAGACAGAATTTTCAGGGAAACGCCTCCCAGGGGCTCAAAAGGTGGCTGACATAAAGCCTCCAGCACCATGGAGAGGTCCCATTCAGGGACAGTCCTTCTAGTAACTGGGAGAGAACGGCGGGCACCCTTCATAAATCTACTGAATGAGGGGGTGCTGCCCTGCCGTTAAGCCATCAAACCCAACATGACAAGCGGAAATAGCTGCCAGGTAGACCTTAATAGTGGAAAAAGTCCTGCCTTTATCCATAAGGTCTTGTAAAAAACATAAAATATCAGAGACTGAACACTGATATGATGTTGAACCACGCTCATCACACCACCCTTCAAACACTTGCCACTTACAGTCATATAGGGACCTTGTGGAGGAAGCCCTAGCGCTCTGTATAGTTGCAACCACCCGTGGGGGAGCCCCATCGAGCTTAAGTTTGTCCTCTCACGGGCCAAGCTCACAGAGCCACCCTGTCCGGGTGTGGGTGATATATTTCCCCGTTCAGCCTGAGACAGCAGGTCTGTGCGAAGAGGGAGGGGCCACGGTTGGGCATGCAGAAGAGGAATTATCTCTGCCAACCATGGTGCCTTGGGCCACCTGGGTGCTATCAAAATTAGGGACAGGCCCTGCTCTCTCACCCTGGCCAGGGTAGGAATTAACAGGCACAGGGGGAAACGCGTGAGAGCAGCACTTTGGGCCACGGGTGGGCAAGTGCGCCCACGCCGAGGGGCTGCCCTCGCCCTTTAGCTGAGAAGAACATAAGACAGTGGGAGTTTTCGCCGAGGCTAAGAGATCTACGTTCAGCCTTCCCGAATTTCTCCCACAACATGCCCACTATCTGGGGGTGGAGTCGCCAGTCTCCGTGAGAGCGGGTTCCCCTCGACAGAAGGTCCGCGCCCCTGTTCAGGACACCTGGAACATGGGTTGCGCAGTAATCGACAGGAAGTGCCGCCTGCTCCACACCAAAAGCCTGTGAGCTAGGGCATGAAGCTTGGGCGAGCGCATGCCGCCCTGGCGATTGATGTGTGCCACTGCAGTGGTATTGTCGCAGCTTAACGAGCACATGATGCCCCTGCAGACGGGAAGAAAATGATTCAGAGCTTTCCATACGGTCATGAGCTCCAGATAATTTATGTGGGCTGAACGAAGTTCGCCGCCACCTAACCGCTCACCGCCCTGCCCTCCTGAGTGGCTCCCCAGCCTGTTAAGGACGCTGCCTGTCGTTACCACTTTTCGCAACATAACAGCCCCGAGAGGGGTCCCATGTGCGTACATGTCTGCACTCCTCCAGTGGCGCAAGGCTGCTGTGCACGCAGCGCCACTGTGACAGAGCGGCAGAGGTCGCAGAATGGGCTGAAGTGGAGGGATAAAACCCACTTCATGAATGCCCTCATACGCAGAAGGCCCAAAGGCAAAACTTGAATAGCTGATGCCATAAGACCCTGTAATCTGAGACACTTACGATATGGCACATTCGTCCCCTCCTTGAATTGTGATAGACAATTCATTAGAGAGCTTAACGCTGCTTGTGAAAGGCGCGCAAGATTGAGATTGAATTCAGCTCCAGACCCAGGAATATAACACTCTGGGCAGGTGTGAAATTGCTCTTGCTCACATTCACTCTGAACCCGAAGTGATGTGATGTGCGTGAGCACACGGCGCAGTGTCTTGCACCACCTCTTCCCTGGAATTGGCTATGATTAACCAATCGCCTATGTATGTTAGGATCCTGAGACCCGTTATTCTCAGCGGCGCTAAGCCCGCCTCACGACATAGACAGAACACCCTCGACTCAGCGAGAGGCCGAAAGGGAGGACTGTGAATTCGTAGCATATGCCCTGATAGGCAAAGCTGAAGAAATTTCCTGTGCGGGCGTACATATTGATGTGGAAAAGGCATCTTTCAGATCGACTGATGTGAACCAGTCGTTCTGATGAATTGAGCGCATGAGTGTGCCGTGTGTTAACATTCTGAAATTGTATTTCCTCAAATGTTTGTTTAACACTCTGAGATCCATAATAGGACGGAGAGAGCCGCCCTTCTTGGAACTAGGAAATAACGGGAGTAAAACCCCTGATTGCATTGATCTCGGGTACTACTTGAATCGCCCCTTCACGAGGAGGGAGGAAATTTCTTCTTTCAGAATGTGTGCAGCTCTTTTCTGTGTGAGAAAAGATAACGCCGCAAAGGTGGAGGTCTCCTGGCAAACTGGAGCCTGTACCCTTTCGTTATGGTTCGAATCACCCACTCGGAGCCGACACAGCCTGCCAAGCTGTTGTGTGGCTCGCAAGTGAGCCCACCTGAGCCGGGAAGCGCTTATTGCTGCGCTTATGCCCGAAGTTGCTCATTTGAAATACAATGGCGCCATCTAGTGGACAACATAGGGGCTGACATAAGGGGTTGTGGAGAGATGTTCTCTCTCTGTGCTGGATTTTTGTGATTTTTTGTGTTCTTTTTCTTTTTTGAAACACTTGGGCCGAAGCCTTTATTGAGTGTGTGGGAGAGATGTAATAGGGGCTGTGTGGTGACACTGCTCTCATACTGTTTCTCACTGTAAACACTTCCAGCACATGGAAGTTCCCTGATATGGGCTGAACAGGGGAACACACATGGTTCTGAACCGAACACACAGGGTGGGCACCCACTGGTAGGGGGCTGACCTCACCGAGTGAAACCCTCCTTTTCTTGAGAACTTGGAGGGTCGAACAAGAGTCCGGGGCTGGTGGCCCGAGAACGTGGACTCAAAGCCCCTGAGGCCATGGATCAGGCCGGCCGCCTCGCTTAGAATCGGAGGGGGTAGAGTGGGGTTTCTTGCCGCAGCCGCGCGAAAGACATTCTACCCCAAGGCTTAGCAGAAGGCGGGTTACCCTGCTGATGAGGTGGCTTATTCCGAGGCTTTGCCTTACCGGGTAATGGAAAGGACGCTCGAAGCAGGAGGGTTGGGTGGTCGCTGGTGGTGCCTGGCGCGGTGCCGCCTCCTCGGAGGCATAATTTTAGCGCCGTCCTCCTTCCTCTTGTCGTCGCAACGCTGTTGCATTAAAGCGACGGCAGGGCCAAATAGAGCCTGGCCAGGCTCTACAGGGGCACCCGCAATGCGCCGCTTCTCACTGTCAGGGAGGCCCGACAAGTTAAGCCAAAGAGCACGCTCTCCAGCCACTGAGAACGCCATAGAGCTCCCGCAGGCTTGGACGGCCTGACGGGCATTACGGAGAACAAGGTCATTCACCGTAACAATCTCCTTCCACAGAGAGGGTGTGGGGGTCCCTTTTTCCAATTGTTGCCCCATATCGACCAGGAGTTCAGCCTGGTATGCAGACAGAAGAGAGGAGACATTGAGGGCTCTGACGGCCAAGGCCGAGGCTTTGTAAGAGGCCTGGTGTATAGAGGCAGAAAACCGGTCCATTTTGTTCGGGAGAACAGGTTTGGGGGGCAAGTAGACCACCTTGAGATGGATTAAGGTGTCTGGCGACAGAGGGCTCGATGGCGGGGGGTCACCCATCCCAAGGGCCGTCATGTCCTTTACTTCAAGGCCCACGAGACCGTGTTTTAGGTCCAGCTGGTCCCCCAAAAGTACCTCATATGCTTTGTGCATGCAGGAAGGACGGGAGAAGTTGTTTTCTCGAGCCTGGAGGAGGTCCCAGGAGTTTCCCGGCCATACACGCCCCTCTCTTGGTCAGTGGCACTTTGTAAAGCTGGCCATTCGATATTGAGGCGAGCGGCCGCTCGCTCACAAACCTCGATGAGGACAGACTGGGTGAGGGCTGCAGGGGCGTTAGCCTGAGTCACAGAAGACGGGATGGCATCCTCGTCCTCCGAACCTTCAAGAAGGCCCGCGATCGTCGTAGTCACCAGAACCAGCCGCTCATTGGCTAACGAGGGGTCCACTGAGAGAATCTCCTCAGGAAATTCGGGTTGTGTTGATCAGCCCAGCTGAGCGAGGCCGCGCCCGGAGGAAACCAGGAGCTGCCGTCATCACCGCTACTCCCCATCGGAGTCGGAGAGTTCGAGGTCGGTGCACTGGGTAGCGGCGACCTTGAGCCTCCGGCGGCGGAGTTTTTTAGGCAACGCCAGGCAGTGGCTACAGTTTTCCGAAACTCTAGAGCCTCCTCCGCATGTTTGAGACCCATGCACACAACACATAAAGGATGGGAATCCTTGGCTGCGATGAGGGCACCGCGACGCCGCCGGGCAGGCACGCTGATAGGCTGCCCCCAGAGGAGGCCGTAGGCTTAGAAAATGCCATAAATGTTCGAAAACTCCGAAAAATCCTTGCGTGGAGCAGGAGAGAGAAAAGGCGGGCAGCCTGGTGGTAGTTTAGAGCGAGCTTGGGCGGCTTGCAATAAACAATAAACAGCTAAGTTGGCTGAAAAAGGTTAATCACGCCAGGCGGAGGCTGATCTGTGCGATGTATCCTCCTGTAGACGGGTGAGTGAAAAACTCTAATTTCAACCGAGCTGAGTACAAAACAGAGGTCGCGAGAAGTGAATGTCAACCTGAGGAGCAGCAGCGCTGCAGATTGTTATATGCCCTTAGGTAAGGGGCGGGACCTTACCGAGCATAGGACACGCGCTTCTGTCTGTCTAGCCAGACTTGGTGCAATTGGATGCTTCTGCAGAGGTCAGGTACGGATGCCCTTCCCATAGGTGGATCTCGAACACGAGATGATGAAAGAGAACTGTGTTCGCTACTTCCCTGTCCTGGATTTATTATCATCTATCAACATGATTGGCTACAAGAGTCTCGTGACTCCCGGCAAATCAAATCACACGAAACTAATTTGAACAGCAGCTGCAGATTTGGCGCCATCTGTTGAGAATTCCTCACAGCTCAACACCTGAACATAACGGCTGCTCCTAAAAGGGATTTTCGCTGTGAAAAATTGCTTGACTGTGTTGTGCGAGTTTATTTGAAGAAACATATTGAGGTAAATTTCATATTTCTGCTTACTAAACTCTGTGCCTGTAATTTAAAAAAAATCTATCACTGAGATTATTGGGCTGCTGTGAGGGATTAAAATGATCTAGGAAAAAAGAGAAATGTCCTCGATCAATCTTTTGAGTAGTGTCCTATATTTAGCCTATATGAAATATAAAATACTGACTTTTTATTTCCTGACGTCTGTTGCTGCGCACTGTTTGATTGACAGGCGGTTAATATTTGAGCGCGAATGCGGGTTCGCGCCTAAATGATCAAACACACTTTATAATTCCGCCAATGCCCGTCTTTATGAGGGTTTAATGTAAACGCAATCGTTTATCTAAAGTGAACTTTAAACAGTGGGACAAAAAGTGTATTCGTATCGAAATGTCAGACTTGAAGTGTCCATGTGAATTGAGCACTGTCTAGTAGGGTATATCATATAAAGGATATTAATCCACTCACTATTAATGAATAAAACAGTGATATTTGTACATAAGATTTTGTAAATATTGTTTGTTTTTTAATAATCTGACCCCAGATGTAGAGAGGGTGTTAATTGGTATAATAAATTACCAGGAAAGTAGAGATGATTTATACATATTCATAATTATGCTTAGCCTTTATAAAGATCAATGTTTGTACAGCAATACTTCAGCACAATATTCACCAGTCGCACATTTCAGAACATTGTGTGTCATGCATGAGAACGCAAGTCTTTCTGGGCTTAAAAGAGACAACCCCCATGTGCTACATAAAGAAATAAAAGCACACACACAAATTTAAATTCTCTCATCATTTATTCACCCTCATGTCATCCCAGATGTGTTTGACTTTCTTTCTTCTGCAGAACACAAATTAAGATTTTTACAAGAATATTTCAGCTCTGTTGGTGAACAGAACTTTGAAGCTGCAAAAAGCACATAAAGGCAGCATAAAACTAATCCATACAACTCAAGTGGTTTAATCCATGTCTTCAGAACAGGTATGACAGGTGTGGGTGAGAAACATCAATATTTAAGTCATTTTTTGCTATAAATTATTTTCTCTGCCCAGTAGGTGGCGATATACAAGAAGAACACGAATCACCAAAAACACATGAACAACAATGTGAAATTTAATGTGGAGATTCACTGGGCAGGGAGGAGAATTAATAATGAAAAAGAATTAAATATTGATCTGTTTCACACCACATCTATCATATGGCTTCTGAAGACGTGGATTAAACCACTGGAGTCACATGGATTGGTCACATGGATTGCAATTAGGGATGCACCGAAATGAAAATTCTGGGCCGAAACCGAAACCGAAAATCCAGGATGCACTTGGCCGAAAACCGAAACCGAAATTTTTACCTATTTAAAAAAAAAAAAAATGTTGTGTATAATTGTATTAATTTTATACTTTTTCATTAATTTCAGGAATTTAATGAATCTGAATTGAAAAACTACAAACCAATAAAATAAATCACACTTTTATTGAAAGTAGCACAACAAAATTGGACAAAAAATATATTAAAACTATATTAAATATTATTCTTCTTTCAGTTCTGTAAAAATCAAATTTTACAGATATTATTAACAATTATCCAAATAATGTCAAGTTTTAGAAAACTATTATATGCAAAACAAGAGTCAAGTAATGAACTTAGCTAACATCTTTCAAAAAGTTTAAATATGCAACAGTAATTTTAATTAAAACAACAGGCAGAACACAGAATGGCAGAGGGCCTCTATTCCAATGATCTATATATATCTATAATATATAATTATATATATATAGATCAGTGCTCTATTCTGTTTATGTAAACGTATGCACACTTTAAGTGAAATGATTGTGCAAAACAGCAGTAATTGAACTAAATCCAACCTCTACTGTAAACGACAGATGTATCCTCAAGTGAAGAACAAGTGGAATGTAATTGCTATACACATCATATTGGACCGCTTTCTATTTAAAGGGGTCATGACATGAGAAACCAAATTTGCCTTGATCTTTTGGTATATAAGAGGTCTTTGTATCATTAAAACGTCCTGCAAGTTTAATATTTTAAGACGTCCTCCCCATTCTAAACGAATCATTTATTTAATCAAGCTCAAAATACAGCTCGTTCTGGATTCATGGTTAGAAGTGACGTGACGGTTAGAAGTGACGTACCAGCGTTTGCATATGACCGCCTCCAGCACAAGATAACTACGCTTTAAGCGCAAGACAACTACGCTCATTTCGTATCGCCGTGCGCCTCACAAGTGTTCAGTCGATGGACAGCGAGCTCTGACAGAGACTACTTGTGCACAGGAAAATTACGATGCCACACAGATGTGCTGTTCCTGGCTGTGGTCAAACAAAACCTCTGAATAAGCTGCCGAAAGATCCAGACGTCAGGGAAAAATGGATGCAGTTTATTTTTTGCGGACGTCCCAGTCACAGCAAGTGTTAACTTAAGCGTTTGTTCTGTACATTTTAAGGATGACTGTTTTGAGAACAAATCTCAATATGATGCTGGCTTTGCCAGAAAACTGTCGCTCAAAGATAAGTCCGTGCCGACTATTCTGGGAACAACGACGACGCAAACTGTAAGTAATCTATTTTAAACTTTAAACTACTTTTTAAAGCGCAATTTCATTCATTATGAATAATCACAGTGTTTTTACTTAGTTTACTTGCATATTGTTCTGGCTGGGGCGTCAATAATTGATACATAGGCACTGACGTTAGCCAATCATTTAACAGTGGGCGTTAACACTGAAGTCTAAAACAGAGTCTAAAACACGCTCCCAAAACAGACTGTTTGAATCAGAGGATGAGAAACAGGGTGGGAAAAGGTCATAAATCACTAGATTTTAAAAGTTTTTCTTAAAAAAAAATATATTAATACTATAATTGCACCTAAGGGAACATAATAATACAATAAAAAAAACCATGTCATGACCCCTTTAAGTACAAGTGACAGGTTTCTCTTCAAGAACAAAAGTTGCTAAACGTTCTGACAGTCTCTCCTGTCTGAAAGCTCATCAAGAACATGAGATGCTGCACTGAACAGTCTCTCACTCTCTGTGCTGGTGCTTGGGCAGATAAATACCTGCGCGCAAGCAAAGGAAAGCGGTGTTTGTTTATGCGCCCGTAGTCAAGGGGATTGTCGCTTCTGGCGTAGTTCAGCTAGATACGTCTCAAGTTGTGTTGTAGCTGCGCTAGTTGTGACATTTTCCTGTAGAATCACTTGCTGTACTCTGATATATATATATATATATATATATATATATATATATATATATATATATATATATATCTTGAAAGTTCTGCTGAATAAACACTGCAGATCGCAAATTTGATGTCCTTATCAGAAACTTTGAAGAATTTCCACACCGCTGACATGATCGGCCTTTGTTTGGTAGCGCTGTGATAAGGGCTAGATCGATCCAAATCTGAGCACCGAGGGGCGGGGCGAGGAGGTATATATTTTCGGCTCATATTTTCGGCCTTTTTTCTCTTTCGGCCGAAAACCGAAAGTGCCATTTTCGGCCGAAAATTTTCGGCGGCCGAAATTTCGGTGCATCCCTATTTGCAATATTTTAGCTCCGATTCACTTTTATTGTTTGAACCAAAAGCTCTGAAATATTCTTCTAAAAATCTTAATTTGTGTTTTGCGGAAGAAGAAAGTCAAACACATCCAGGATGGCATGAGTGTGAGGGTGAATTATTCCTTTATGAGCGTGATGTAGCCCCTGTCCCAAACCACTTTCCCCATGCCTGCTCGACCTCCTCTATTGTGCAGGACATGACGTGCCTGTCCTGCTTATTTCGTATTTGTTTTGCATTGTTTGAACATAATTTATGCCCAACAATAACTCTGTCGGCATTAAGGGAAATTTAGACCCTACAGTTAAACTGATTTTAATGTAATTGTTTCATACATTACGATTTAAAATGGTGATCCGTGTATTGAAAATAACTTTTTAATCTTTGAATGTTATCATGTCTCCCTAGTATTTTTTGGAATCAGACATTAGGATGGACATTCATCAATGTATTTACATTTACATTTTACATTTATGCATTTGGCAGACGCTTTTATCCAAAGTGACTTACAGAGCACTTATTACAGGGACAATCCCCCCGGAGCAACCTGGAGTTAAGTGCCTTACTCAAGGACACAATGGTGGTGACTGTGGGGATCAAACCAGCAACCTTCTGATTACCAATGTATTATACAGAGCACTTATTACAGGGACAATCCCCCCGGAGCAACCTGGAGTTAAGTGTCTTACTCAAGGACACAATGGTGGTGACTGTGGGGATCAAACCAGCAACCTTCTGAGTACCAATGTATTATACAGAGCACTTATTACAGGGACAATCCCCCCGGAGCAACCTGGAGTTAAGTGTCTCACTCAAGGACACAATGGTGGTGACTGTGGGGATCTAACCAGCAACCTTCTGATTACCAGTTATGTGCTTTAGACCACTACACCACCACCACTCCATTTAAGCTCATAAAAACTCATATTCTATTATATAAAGGAAGTTAATTCATGAGAAAGAGACTTTGTAAAATACTTTTTTATAGTCATAAAGGGTGTCACCATTAAAAAGAAAAACTTCAAATTATCTTCAAAACAAGCTTATATCATGTCCTGTGTTTTAAAACAAATATTTAAACCAGCAATGCGTGAAAACAAAAAAGAATACAATGAAAGCGTTTAAGCTCACCGCTAATGAAGTAGACTGATGCAGTTAATATACAGGACGAATATAACACCTGACATAGTATAATAGTTATGTTTATATTGTATGTAATTTTGTTGTTGAGAAAATGAACATATCCACGTGCTCAGTAAACTTTACTCATTTATACACAGCCGTTTAAATGTCTCTCCGCTAGCAAAGTCTTTCTCAGACGTGCCGTGTTTGTGGTTACAGAAGTGTTGCCGGGATGACGTTGCTATGGTGACGCTGCTTTCTGACGAGCTGCACATATACGAGAGTAACGTGTACACCGCTTATCCAGTACATTTAAACAGGAACCCAGCTGTCTCACAGTAAGCACTTCTCACAATGACGCACTTTTCTGGTGTCCATCTGAACGTCCCGACAGAACCGTTTGCTCAACACGTGATCAACTCAACAGCGCCACCCAGAGCATTCTGAGAGAACTGCACGTTTCAGTGTATGTGTTCAGGATAACATGCATCTCACTATATATGGCCAGCAAAGCACAACTTTGAATAGTATTTTACTATTCTAATAATTATTGCATAATGAATATTCAGATATTGGACTACTCATGCACATCCCTAGTGTTTCTCATAGATAAGTGATTTTATTAGTTGGCATACAGTGTTCATTATAATGGGGCGCAGGTTTTGCAACTCGGTACTCAATACTCACTACTCATGAGTACTTTATATGAGCTACTCTTTTACTCTTACTTGAGTATTTTTTAGGACAGCTACTTTTACTTTTACTAAATTTTTTGGGAAGTAACAGTACTTCTACTTGAGTTGGATTTGTCTGCATCTGTGTATTACTGATTGATTATCCATCCATCCATCCATCCATCTTCAACCGCTTATCCGAAGTCGGGTCGCGGGGGCAGCTGCTCCAGCAGGGGGCCCCAAACTTCCCTATCCCGAGCCACATTAACCAGCTCTGACTGGGCGACCCCGAGGCGTTCCCAGGCCAGTGTGGAGATGTAATCTCTCCACCTAGTCCTGGGTCTTCCCCGAGGCCTCCTCCCAGCTGGACGTGCCTGAAACACCTCCCTAGGGAGGCGGCCAGGGGGCATCCTTACCAGATGCCCAAACCACCTCAACTGACTCCTTTCAACGCAAAGGAGCAGCGGCTCTACTCCGAGCTCCTCACGGATGACTGAGCTCCTCACCCTATCTCTAAGGGAGAAGCCCGCCACCCTTCTGAGGAAGCCCATTTCGGCCGCTTGTACTCATGACCTAGTTCTTTCGGTCATGACCCAGCCTTCATGACCATAGGTGAGGGTAGGAACAAAAATTGACCGGTAGATCGAGAGCTTTGCCTTTCGGCTCAGCTCTCTTTTCGTGACAACGGTGCGATAGAGCGAGTGCAATACCGCCCCTGCTGCCCCGACTCTCCGGCCAACCTCCCGCTCCATTGTCCCCTCACTCGTGAACAAGACCCCGAGGTACTTGAACTCCTTCACTTGGGGCAAAACCTCATTCCCTACCTGGAGTACGCACTCCATCGGTTTCCTGCTGAGAACCATGGCCTCTGCTGAGAACCATGGCCATTGATTATAAAGTGCAAAAAAAAAAAAAAAGAGAGAGAGCGCAGTGTCCATATTTTGGCAGCAGCCACAGGAACCACAGGAGTGAGAGGCACAGGCAATAGGGACATTTTGCGTAAAAAAATTACAAATAAAATAAAAAAAACGAAATGACTCCAGGACGATCATTATTATATTAAGGTAGAAAAAGCTTCCCTTGTCTCAGTCACTAACCATATAATGTACTTGGCAGATGATTTTTATAAATGACATGTAAGGAAAAATAATGCACATCTGAGGTGATCCTGCAGCCACGACAGGGTGAGCCTGTAGGACTCTCTGAATAAACTGAAATAATTTGGCAAAGTGAAATGGAACCGTTATGCGGTCAGACCTGGAACTACTTCATAGCCGTGCCTTTGCTGAAAAATAATTGCACACCTTAGAACGTCCATCAACCAATCAGAATCAAGCAACAGCCTGTGCTATAAGTTGTTTTATTAAATTGTCAGCATGAAGTTAAAAACCTTTCCAAAATATTGCCTTAATATAATGCAGTAATTTTTAATACTGCAGAAATGTAAAACTCCATCTCCTCCTCTTCTTCACCCCTCCTCCAGTGCCACATTCTCTGCCTCAAACTCTGCCTCCTCTGCCCCCTCAAACTCCTCCTCCTGCTCATTACCCCTCAAACTCAAACTCTGCATCCTCCTCCTCTTTACCCCTCCTCCTCTGCCCCCTCAAACTCCTCCTCCTGCTCATTACCCCTCAAACTCAGACTCTGCATCCTCCTCCTCTTTACCCCTCCTCCTCTGCCCCCTCAAACTCCGCCTCCTGCTCATTACCCCTCCTCCTCTGCCCCTCAAACTCCTCCTCCTGCTCATTACCCCTCAAACTCAGACTCTGCATCCTCCTCCTCTTTACCCCTCCTCCTCTGCCCCCTCAAAATCCGCCTCCTGCTCATTACCCCTCCTCCTCTGCCCCTCAAACTCCTCCTCCTGCTCATTACCCCTCAAACTCAGACTCTGCATCCTCCTCCTCTTTACCCCTCCTCCTCTGCCCCCTCAAACTCTTCCTCCTGCTCATTACCCCTCAAACTCAGACTCTGCATCCGCCTCCTCCTGCGACGACTTTGCCTCCTCTAGTAGATGTGAAAAAAAAGTTCAAACAAGACTAAATCAAGTCCATTCAAGAAAATGTGATTTGTTTAAAAAAAAAAAAATTATAATAACATATATGTGTGTGTGTGTGTGTGTGTGTGTGTGTGTGTGTGTGTGTGTGTGTGTGTGTGTGTGTGTGTGTGTGTGTGTGTGTGTGTGTGTGTGAGAGTGTGTGTGTGAGTGTGTGAGCGTGTATTTATCACTTTGTGGGGACCAAATGTCCCCATAAGGATAGTAAAACCCGAAATTTTTGACCTTGTGGGGACATTTTGTCGGTCCCCATGAGGAAAACAGCTTATAAATCATACTAAATTATGTTTTTTGAAAATGTAAAAATGCAGAAAGTTTTCTGTGAGGGTTAGGTTTAGGGGTAGGGTTAGGTTTAGGGGATAGAATATAAAGTTTGTACAGTATAAAAACCATTATGTCTATGGAAAGTCCCCATAAAACATGGAAACACAACATGTGTGTGTGTGTGTGTGTGTGTGTGTGTGTGTGTGTGTGTGTAAAAGTGTTCTTCAATCTCATTAAGTTCATTAAATGTTCATGGTTTTAATTTGAGCAGATTTTTATACTCCAGATGTTCGTATATACATCACCTGATACTGTTTGAATACGGTGGCCTTGAGTTTTAATGTGAATGATTTGCACGTAACAGAGTTCATACTGTATGAATCACGGCTGACATTTAAAATCACATTTTTGGAGATTACAGTAAAATTTCACTCTGTGCTTTTCTCTGTGAACTCATTTGAGCGACTGCGAGTAGAAATGTATCTGCACATTTACGTCCTCTGGACTGCAGCGGCTCTTAAACGAGTCGCTTCATCATCATCTGTGAGCGGCGGACTGATGTGAACCACGAGTGCAGATTAGCAGAGGTCACCGGCTCTGACCTCAAACGCCTTACATTTATCCCCATTACACTCCGTCTGTACTTACACTTTCATTTACTCTCCGTTTACATGTAGAGCTCAACTGGCGTGTGTCAGTGTGTTCTGATCAGGAAACACAAAGATAAATACTAACATTTAAATACAAATCACTATATAATTGTGTGTAGTAGCACAATAAATGACTTCTACATGAAAACATCAAGACAACATTAAACACAGTTTGACTCACAGCGAGGAGAAACTTGTTCTTGACGTGATTACCCACAACCCCCTGCTCTCTGTAATGAGATGCAGTTAAACACATGTCCTCATGAGATTGAGTTTCCCTTCAGGATTGATGTGCGATCAGTGTGAGGGTTGAAATTAAAGCCGTAATGTAATTGTGTGTTACCGTACACAGAGTCGCAGAGGGGAAATATTACTGTATTTCACTCTGATTCAATCACTCCTCTTGTGTGAGTAATGAGAGGCATGTGAAGATGTTTGCGTGGTGAATAATCAATGTGATGAGCGCTTGATTGTGTTTCTGCCTACAGGGAAATTACAGATTTACACACAACCGTGAGCTGAACATGGACACGGGTTACAGGAACATACGTGACACTGCGATTTCCCTAAAGGAATTATTATTAATGTCTCATTAATAATTGTTTTAGTTAATTATCACCATTAATATAATAATGATGATGATGATGTTTAGTCGAAAAGCAGGTGTGATATAATCCGTGTGTCTCAACTGGTTTTGCTTTACGATCCAGATGTTTCATGAATTAACACAACACTGACTTTTGAATCATATTAAAGTGATAAATGTATTAATGTAAGACCCGACAAGATGCAACGTAATCATGACACAGACCAAATGGGAAACTGACACATGGGGTTCCTAAAGGTCTCTGGAATATTGTAATGTGGAGTAATTCAGCATCTCATGAATCATTCTTATTTATAATATAATAATGAAGACGAGACGGAAAACTCACATCATAACAATAATCAAATAGGTTTCATTTAAACGTTTTATAATATGAGCGATTTTTAAAATAAAATTTTTGGGAAAAAACGAGTACGGTAATAAAAACACATTTGTGCATGAAACTACTTTCTTACGCGGCGGATCAGAATCTGCCGTTTCTGCTCAAAACAAACGATGCGTCCAAACCTCCGTTAGTAACTCAAGTTCACTTCAGAAATAGTGTCACGACTTGTGCTGTTTCTAACAAGTTACTGTGTGTGTGTGTGTGTGTGTGAGTGTGTGCGTGTGTGAGAGAGAGCGTTTTCTCAGTGGAAAATAGACTTTCAATCAGGGGTATTCCTCTATTTCGTGGTAGCGGGTGCGCAAGAGTCAGTCGCTATAGAAACAGCGATGTCCTCCGCCATTTTAAACAGCGTATATCCAATGTGGAAACTCCGATAAAAGGTAAGCACTTGAGTTCTGTAATAAACCAGTCTGTTGTGTCTCTCAGCATGAGTCTTAATCCTGAAACTGTCCGTTTAAAGCCGTTTAAAGTTATTTCCTAGCTTTGGTAATGTATTAGTAATACGAGCGATCATGGAGGCTGTTGTATGTATGTAAACGGATTCACTTTATGTCACCAAATGTCTCATATCACACACAATAATGATCTTTTATCACCACCTGCTGGATAACATATGTAATGTCAAAATAAAGCCAGTAACTCCTTACAGATGCACTTTAGATTAGAACGGCATGAACACAAGCGGAGTGACACACACACACACACAGTGAAGTGTCGAGTGATGATGATGTCACACCATTAGTGCTCATGGAACATCTCTCGTCCAATCAGATTCCAGGACTGTGGTATATTAATAATGACCGACAGCATCATGTACACACTCGTGCCTGCTGGTTTGTGTCTTTACACAGCGAGAGCTTTTCGTCTTTCAGACAAAGTCACCAGAACTTTCTCTTTACTTTCTTTAAAATATATTTTCTTCTTTGTCAACAGTCTAACAAATGAACAAAGGTCTTATTTCATCTGATTAATATTCAATAACTCATTTTCATGTGAGGGTCAGAGAGGGTCCAGATGCTCATGAATAATGAGAATTAAAGATCCGTGAACTTTATTAATTACAAGTTTGAAATCCTTTCGTGCTTTACAAGGTTATTGTGTGTTTATGTTTACCGCTCGGACAGACCTGTCACACAGAGATGTGTTTACTCTCCAGCTGGACACTCACACCTGTTTCCTGTGGAGATGATGTTGTGTAACACAGGCAGCTGCTCCAGGAAATTTATACATTTCTGGCCCTCGTTGACCCTCTGTTTGACCTTTAAACTCTGACCTTTGCATACCTACAAGCATTTGATGCACATGATTTTTCCTCGTGAGTGTGTGTGTGTGTGAGTGTGTGTGTGTGTGTGTGAGTGTGAGTGTGTGTGTGTGTGTGTGTGTGTGTGTGTGTGTGTGTGTGTGTGTGTGTGTTAATGAGATGTTTGCCGTGACACATGCTGCTGATCACACTGAAGAATCTCAGATAATTTAAGGCATCTCTGTTATGAAATGCTGCTGTGAATCTGAACCGCTTCAGACGTGCTGCTTAATTTATATTAATGACAAGAGAGACACTGTAACGCTGTTATTGGACATCTGTATGTGAACAAGTCCAACTGTGACACAGATGCACATCAGCAGAAAATAAGAGTTAAAGACGAGCATTTAAACAAAGTAGCTTGTTTCAGACCTTTATTGTGAAATAATAATAATAATAGAATATAATGTGCTTATGTTGAAGTGATGTTTTATCAGATGTCTCTGAGACACAGAAAACTGAATCGTTCCTGATATTCAGTACATTCACATGTCCCGTCAAATACATCTTTTTGTATTCGATAAAAACCCACAATTGTAAATGATGGAACTCGTGAGTTTTTGTCACAATATCACATTGAAAGGGGTGAATACAGAATCCACAGTCAGAGGGTGAGGAGAGACAAAAGGACCCAAACACAGAGAAACAATCAATGAGTTTATTAACAACAATGTGTGTAAACGAGGACAGGCACCCGGCACTGGCTGCAGTGAGGAGTCTAAAGCTATAGCCGCTCAGCGGGCTGAGGAATGACTGTGTTATTATGATGATGCGTGCATTGTGGAAGTCAGGAGCAATCCGAAGGGAGTCCGCTGTAGCTGGTGTGGAGGGAAGCAAATCCCAGGCGAGTTTCTCCCCGACACGCGTGCAGAGACCGAGGAATCCTCCTCCAAAGGGAACTGGGCAACAATACAGGTGAAGGCGAACAGGAAGGTAACCACACCTCTACAGACAGGCAACCAATAAACACATGAGCAGTCTCTAAGTAGACAAGAGAGCACGGTGAACACTTGACAGCAAACAATACACTGGCAAAGAAAGAGGGAAAACACAAGGAATAAGTAGGGAGTGTGCCGGCTTCACCTAAGACACGGGGGAGAAAGACAAATAACAGTATGAGCCGGCACAAATGCCAGAACAGTGACGTATAACGCTCTAACGTTAAAAAAACAAAGAAATATTCCTGGTCCTTTATTTAATCTAAATGTTTCTAGAAAATCTTGGTGATATTCATGCCACCCTCATGCCATCCCAGATGTGTGTGACTTTCTCTCTTCTGCAGAACACAAATGAAGATTTTGTACAAGAATATTTCAGCTCTGTAGGTCATTATGATACAAGTGTGAAGGGATTTAGACGGCAAGGAGGCGAGAACCGGCTTGACAATATAAATAATAGTTTTAATATAAAACTGATCAAAAAGACACAAACACACACATGACGGACATGTCCATAAACGATCTCTCTCTCCTCGCACCACCTTCCACAGTTGGGCTTTATCCCTCTCGGAGGCTTGATTAGCCTGATAAGGGACCGGGAGTGTAGAATCACGACCCATCCCCGCCCTCTGCCCTGTCACAACAAGTGAATGGTGACTAGAACTTTGAAGCTCCAAAAATGAAATAATTCAGCATAAAAGTAATCCATGTGACTCCGGTGGTTTAATCCATGTCTTCAGAAGTGATATGATAGTTGTGTGAGAAACCTCAATATTTAAGTCATTTTGTTTCACTATAAATCTACACATACTGGGCAGGGAGGAGAATTTATAGTAAAACAAATACTTAAATATTTACCTGTTTCTCACCCACACCTCTCATATCAGTTCAGAAGACATGGATTAAACCACTGGAGTAACATGGATTACTTTTATGCTGCATTTATGTGCTTTTTGGAGCTTAAATGTTATGGTCACCGTTTACTTTCATTGTAATGACCCACAGAGCTGAAATATTCTTCTAAACATCTTAATTTGTGTTCTGCAGAAGAAAGTAAGTCAGATACATCTGGGATGGTATAAGGGTGAGGGGATGAGAATTTTAATTTTAGGGTCACTGGCATGATCCTCCAGTGACATTATAGGACAGATACCAGTGAGTATCAGTAATGGATTTGATGAATCCTGTTATGTTTTGTGGTGTTGGCTGAAAAACATTTCACCTTTGATAATAATTACAGAAATCTGTTTGATAAAATCAGATTAAAAAAAATTGACCCTTGTTGTCTTTTACTGATTGATGGCTAACTTTAACTCTTTATTTACATCCTGTTCATTTTCTGAAAGTCTACTGTGCACTTTTATAAAAGATATTTCCACAGATTAAAACACAATATATATATATTGCTTCAGACGGGACTGAAGTGTCTGACCTGAGATCAGCTGCAGTGGACCGTCAGATTCATAGTGTCCTTACTGCCATCTGGTGATCAGGTCTGAGAACAGCAGCTCGTGAGTCATGTTCAAGTGTTTTGAAAACTAACAAAATAGAAAGTGTGTTATGTAATAATATATTATGTAAGATTAAAGAAAAATGGGGAATATAGTTAGATACAAAAATAACACTGGAAATGGGAGCAAAGTTTTAAAGAGGGACATTCAGCGGAACCGCACGATCTCCTTTCACCCAAGAATATGCTTGGAACATATGAAATATTTTATATCACCAGAAATATCACCTAAGTATAATCAATCTACAATCTAAAGTGTTGGAGAGAGTGTGGTGAGATTAATGATAACATGTACATATTTTATATTCTTAAATTCTTGTAAAAATAAAAAACATTATGGACAGGAGTCATATAGACAATAATACAAATCTTCAATACATAAAATATATTCAAAGCATGAAACATAGTTTGTGTACAGTACTGTGGAAAAGTTTTAGGCACTTAAGATGTCTCACATTAGCATTTGTATTAAGATGGTTATTTATATCTTCAGCTTTTGTGTGTCAATAGGAAATATACATATTATACTCACAAACATGACTTTTGCAAATGAAATGATTAGAATAGAAGAACAGGGAGCCCTGCAGAGATAAAGAGACAGAAGCAGTTGAGACAACCTAAATATAACTGTGGAGAATTCTCAAGCTTGAACATCCGATCTGCCAACAACCAAGAGAAACTGTGTGCAGGTGTATCTCAGAGAATTGGGGCTGTTTGAAAGGCAAAGGTGGTCACACTGAATATTGATTTAGCTTTTTATATTTACTGGACTTTGTATGACATTAATTGATAAACATCTTGGTTACTAACATAACAGCTGTTCCCCGATGGAGGGTACGAGACGTTGTGTTGATGTTGTGACACTAGGGGTCGCTCTTGGAGCGCCATTCATTCAGGAAAGGCCAAAGAAAATTGGCAAGTGGAATTTGCATGCCACTCCCCCGGACATACATGTATAAAAGGAAGGAATAGGCAGCCAACCATTCAGGTTTCGCACTGAGGAGCCGAGACAAGGTCCTGGTCATTTCAGCCGGTAGTTCAGAGTTGTGGCAGTAGGGACACGATGTCTCGTTTCCTCCATCAGGGAATCACGGCCGGCCATCAGACAGGTGCCATCTGCTTCGTGTGGGAGGCTCCACGCCGGGGCCGGCCCGCTGGGGCGGGCTGTGGCGGAGCTGGTGCTGTCTCTGCAGGAGGATGCCCTTGGCGACGAGCATACAGGGTGCAGTATCTAGAGCTGCACCGGGGCAGGATGTGTTGGATAGCCTCCGTCTGCTTCCTCACCATCAAAAACTGCCGGGTAAAGTCTCTGATGGTGTCGCCGAACAGGCCAACCTGGGAGATGGGGGCATCAAGGAAATGAACCTTGTCGGCCACCTTCGACTCGATCAGGATGTGCCAAAGGTAGTGTTCCTGGACCACCAAGGTGGACATCGCCTTCCCGAGAGACTGTGCCATGACATTCGTCGCCCGGATAGTGAGATCGGTCACCGAGCGCAGCTCCTACATCAATCCTGTGTCAGGACTACCCTTGTGCAGATCTTTAAGTGCCTTGGCCTGGTGCACCTGCAGGAGTGCCATGGCATGCAGTGCTGAGGCTGCACGTCCAGCAGCACCATAGGCCTTAGCCGCCAGTGACGACATAAGCCTACAGGCCCTGGATGGGAGACTCGGACGGTTCCACCAGGTGGTGTTGCTCTGGTGACACAAGTTCACCACAATCGCTTGATCCACCTGAGGAATCGCCGCATACCCCCTTGCCGCCAAACCATCAAGGGTAGTGAGAGGGGAGGAGTTTGTGAATCGGGTCCGGGCTCTAAAAGGTGCCCGCTACAAACGCCTAAGTTCCTCATGCACCTCTGGGAAGAAAGGAACCAATCGTGGAGCCGCGAGGGTATGGGGGGAGCGGAGGGTTCCACCCCAGCCTGATGCTTGCGGCTGCCTGGCAAGCCACCAGCTCTGCATCAGCCTGCGATTGGGCTACTGCACACGAGGGTGGGAGTCCAGCCGAGTCCTCCGCATCAGACATGACGAGCCTGTTCTCCGATGCAACATTCGATAGCTCATCCTCTTCACAGGCTCTGAATGGAGCCGCAAACCCGCTGTCAGACGAGCCCACGGCTTCATTCCAGAACTCGGCTGGGACATACAAGCATACTGGGGAATGGGAGGTCCGTGGGGGGTTTCCTGATGGAGAAGCTCCCATTGAAGTCTCCAGATTGCCCCCTGTACTAACCAATTTCACCTCATACCCGTAGGTAGAAGGACCGTGCCGGGGAGCTGCTGGAGTGGCATTCCCTCTTACGAAGGAAAGCTGCAACCGCAACGTAGCCATGGTCATATTCTCGCAATGAGAACATGATCCAACCACGAACGCAGTCTCCGCGTGGGAAGCACCCAGACACGTGAGACAGCGACCGTGGCCATCAGAAGCGAAGAGATAACGACCACAGCCAGGAATAACACACAAACGATAAGGTATCTTGAAAGACGCTTTCATGAGTGCAAATCTTTCAGTAGTGAAATATTCTCTTTTAGGAGAATAACCAGGAAAATCAGCTCTTTTACCGTTGAAGCACCCAGGGGTGATTCTCTACACAACACCAGTGTGAGAGGGGGAGAACCGCTGTAATGCGCCATACAATCCAACTGCTCCGTGAAATACAACCGCTCGGCTCTGAAGAAATCTGAATGAGTGGCTGCATTTTACCTCTTTTTATATCCGTATGTCCAGGGGAGTGGCATCAAAAGATCAGAGATTAATGGCACTCCCAAGAGCAACCCCTAGTCCTGTAGTCCTTAATAGAGATGAGTAGTTCAAGAATAACAACCCTTAATTAACATAAAATTAGACAAGACAAGAAGCCCCTGTTTTAGTAGATTGGCTGAACTTTAAAGTATATTCTATGGAGGTGGTAATGTATGAAATAAATAGTAAAAATATAAGAAAATATTTAATAAAACAATAAGTAGGGAGACAGAAAAGTGAGTAGTCAAATGGAATCACTTTACCAAGTCCATTTATTTATTTTTATTTAATATTATTTTTACTATTATAATTGATTCTAAGCTTCTGAACACATGCATTATGGAATTGGAATAAAATAGAGATGCATGTATATGTGCATACGATGTGTTAACATACACATGCTCTACTATTTCTATTTATTATATTATAATTAATCATGTATTTGCTGAGATCCAGTTAATATCACATATAAAAGAGAAAAAGTAATAAATTGTCTATTGGAAAGAATTTAAATGATATGTACAATGTACTGAGAAATGAACAGACACAATATAACATGCTTTCACACATGCTTTTTTTTTTTGTGATTTTATTGGACAATCTAAAAATATAATTTTGTATAGATTACATTAAGATATTTCAAAACAGAAAATGTATATTTACTATTGAAATTTCCAGGCCTTGAAATCACAATTTTAAAATGGACTGATCCGATATTTCAGGAAACTGAAACTCTCCATGATGTTTACTGTAAACATGTTGACATGATACACACGATACACATGACACACACTATACACATGACACACATGGTACACAGGACACACATGGTACACACGACACACGGTACAGACGGCACACACTATACACATGACACACATGGTACATATGGCACACAGGGTACACAAGACACACATGGTACACAAGACACACATGGTACACAGGACACACATGGTACAGACGGCACACACTATACACATGACACACATGGTACACACGACACACATGGTACAGACGGCACACACTATACACAAGACACACATGGTACACAAGACACACATGGTACACACGACACACATGGTACAGACGGCACACACTATACACATGACACACATGGTACACACGACACACACTATACACAAGACACACATGGTACACAAGACACACATGGTACACACGACACACATGGTACAGACGGCACACACTATACACATGACACACATGGTACACACTATACACATGACACACATGGTACACACGACACACATGGCACGATACACATGGTACACACGACACACATGGTACAGACGGCACACACTATACACATGACACACATGGTACACACGACACACATGGTACACACGACACACATGGTACAGACGGCACACACTATACACATGACACACATGGTACAGACGGCACACACTATACACATGACACACATGGTACACACTATACACATGACACACATGGTACACACGACACACATGGTACACACGATACACATGGTACACACGACACACATGGTACAGACGGCACACACTATACACATGACACACATGGTACACACGACACACATGGTACACACTATACACATGACACACATGGTACACACGACACACATGGTACACACGATACACATGGTACACACGACACACGGTACACACGACACACATGGTACACACGATACACATGGTACACACGACACACATGGTACACACGACACACATGGTACACACGACGACACATGGTACACACGACACACATGGTACACACGATACACATGGTACACACGACACACATGGTACACACGATACACATGGTACACACGACACACATGGTACACACGATACACATGGTACACACGACACACGGTACACACGACACACATGGTACACACGACACACACGGTACAGACGGCACACACTATACACATGACACACATGGTACACAAGACACACATGGTACACACGACACATGGTACACACGATACACATGGCACACACACTATTCAAATGACACACATGGTACACACGATACACATGACACAGATGGTACACACACTATACACATGGCACACATACTGCTGACAGACATTTAGTTATAACAAAATAACTCTGAAAGTGGATTCAAAATGATCCAGACAAATAATTAAAAAAAGCTAATCACACATTTACATACAAATATATTTACAATTCAGCTGCACAACAAATTCAGTACTAAAGTTTAAAATGATTCTAAAACAATTCAAGTACTCAGTCGACACTCCTCATGATGGAGGTTCTCTGGTTTCCACTGACGGCACTCGCTCATGTCATCAGAGAGAGTTTCATATGGTGTATTTTGGGCTGTGTGCTGATGTGACTGAACTTTAGTTCTGATGGGTCGGTTTGTGTTTGTGATGTTTCGTGCAGGATTTTCTCCAGCTCCTCTAAACACACACACACACCTCGACTCGACACCGCAGCCGCTTTAAACCTACAAGAGACAAATCAAATCAGTGAGAATTCACACAGCGTCATTTGTGGTCTTCTGATCTCGAAACGAAGTTTAAAATAACGTTGAGCGAATGTTTCAGTCCTCGTGTTCCTGTCACCTTTGAAGGAATGCAATGTGAAGATCGTAGAAAGTAGCACTGATCTTTCACGCCGCTGTCAGACAACAACGCCACTACAACATGGCTGCCATCTTGGTGGTTTTGGGTTGAAAGGACATGACAACAAAGACGTCATCGTTTTCAGATATCTCCATGTTCCCTGTCCACAGTACAATGTATCCACTGTAGGGCTGGGATAAACGATTATTTTTTAAACGATTAATCTAGCAATTATTTTTTCGATGTATCGATTAATCTAACGATTCATTTTTTCAGTCCGATTCGATTTCGATTCGATTAATCGACTTGTGACAACACCGGTAATACCGGTTTCATCGGGGGTGGGGGTGTATAAAATGTTAAAAAAAAACATTTGCCGGGAGTTTGATTGACTGGCGATCTGATCAATCAATCATAATACGCCATTTTTGTCCGACATAGTAGTCAGGAGAGAGAAGATTAACGTCGGTGGATTTGAATAATGGATTGTAGGCTACCGTACTGACGTCTTTCCGCGGTTAAAACAACAGTCCTTCTGATGTAGGCTACATTCATGTTTAGCCTATTTGATGCTATAAATGAACCAAGGAAAAGATGATCGGTTCACGAGCAGCTTTAACTGAGGCAATCTGTCACGACACATTAAAGAGCCACAAAATAGTAGGCCTATTTATGGTTTAATTTTCTTTGAATGACCAAATTTGAAAGTTGAGACTTTATTAAATGTTACCTGCTTGGTCCTGTCTGTCAGCGCGTTGTCAGTGTCCTCTATGTATTTTTCACGACATTCATAGCTATAAGCGCATTATTAATAGCTATAAGCGCATTATTAATAGCTATAAGCGAAAACTTTAGGTGTCGACAACGTATTATAGCCTAATCCAACATCGAGTGCAAAGTGGGGAGTTGAAAAAAAACTTACGGTGCTCTGTCATCTGCAGCTGCTCCCGGGTGGCGCCTCTTCAGGTGCTCGTGCATTGCCGTGGTGCTACAATGGAAGGCCATCTCCATTTTGCAAAGACGACATATCACGGAATTTCCTTTTAAATTAAAGAATTCCCAAACTTTAGAGGAACGAGTGCATGCCGCCTTGCACTTCTGATAGTCTGAGGAGCCACTCGTGTTACTACTACTCGCCGGCGCCGCCATCTTTGTTTTGGGTCCGACGAATCGACGCGTATATTTTGCGTCGACGTATTTTTTGCGTCGACGTCATCGATGACGTTGATGCGTTGTCCCAGCCCTAATCCACTGAAATGAATGTGTTTTTAAACTAATGTGTTTTAGTTTGTAATTACTTTAATAAAGTAGAAATCATGTTTACCGATTTGTTTACATGTTTACCAAGGCACATCTGTCATATACAGATTGTTACGACTCGTCTTTTCTTGGTGTGTCCTCCAAAAGTTACCTGCTGTTATGTGGTCATGATGTCAAACTTTATGGCCCTGATATACTTCATACGACATTGAAGAACGAATGTGTGTGACATCATTCAGAACTAAATCTGACCAAAAAGGTGTTTTAGTATCTGTGGTTCATAGCAGCTCGCCTGGGCGAAATTTTAGGAGAACTTCTAACCGGCTGCTAAACACCTCGTTACTGCCATTGGTCCACGTCATCGGTGGGTGTGACCTGAAGCTCCGCCTTGAGGCCGACAGCTCATTGTGTTTATGAGAGCACATTATTATCGAGCTGGTGCAAATGTACCAACTTCTGTACGATCTTTCACAAAGAGACCTTTTACAATAACATGCCATGTGATTTATTAGATTAATTAGACCACAAAAGAATCGATAAAATACTCTGAAGTGCAGCGAAAGCCGTTCACACATCTGTAAGGAATTAAATGAAGCATCCTCATATGTAAAGGCACTTGTAAACGCCTCCCGCTGCATTGTGGCGGGTATCTGAAAGTTCAGGAACAGTATACCTTCGCTCGACTGTTTAAAACGTCTTTTTACCTCTGAACGCAGAATGAAGAAGAGCTTCTCTGGAAGTCTGTCGGGGCATTTACACAGAGAAGTGTTTGTGTGTGTTCACCTGTGCAGTAGTTGTCGTGCTCTGCGGGCCGCGGGTGTGTGTTTCTGCAGTGCGGCGGTACAGAACTCCGCTAGCGTGTTGAAGCAGTGCTGCTGAAGTGTGTTGTGAATGCTCGTATCCCACTGCGGCAGCTCGCTGGTCAAACGACACGCCGACACGACAAACTCCAGAAGTATCTCCCATTCAGAGTTCTGTAGGAGCAAAACACCTCCTTCACGACACGAACGCTGAAATACAAACAAATCAAAGTTCAGCTGAAGAATGTAAGAAGTATTAAATGTTTAATTCTGCAGCACTAAAGCAGTTAAACTGAACAGTCACGATTGAACTGATCACAAGTGTCATATGCAGTAAATGCTGAATTAGTTTTATTGCACTGCTGATGCTTTCCCAACCGTTCTGGGCCTGGTGTCATTTAATGACTTTTGACACATTAAAATAATATATATATATATATATATATATATATATATATATATGTGTTGGTTTTTCTGGTATAAAAACCAACATATATATATATATTAACTGTATTAATACAGTTTTCTGTAAGTCTTTATATTAATCGGGTCAAACTGACCCGCAAGTCCTCATTAGGATCTTTTTTATAATCAAATGAAATGTTCAAATTGCCGCTGTTTCAGGCTGAACACCAGAAATTGAGTTAAATTAGGGGTTTAAAGTCTAATATGGGTCTAATTGACCCAGAAGAGTTTTTGGGCGGTTAATGCATGATTAATCACATATTCAGCCTGGAGTGAAGAAGTTTAATAGGTGTAAATAGTAAAGGATGAATCCATCTTTGCAAATCTTTTAAATGACATTTTCTGAATGACCAATACTGTGTTCCTTTAGTTAAAACCTTTAATTCTGTGAATTTATTACACTGGAGAAAAATCATTTTATTACTGTCTTGTTTTCTGTAAAAATATCTAAAGATTCTTAAAACAAGAGAAATTTGATAGAAGGAAAATTACACATGACACTAATTACACTGCTCAACAACAACTAAAAATATATAAATACAAACTATACTAGAAAAAAACTATTTGCCAACAAGTAAGAAACAAAACTCGATTCAAAGGGAAAACGAGTGTATTTTTCGTCCTCCGTTGGCGAATTGATTTGTCTTGTTTTAAGCATAAACCAAATTCTGTTCCATTTCTCTGAAAACAAGACTTCGTATCTCATCTCTAATTCAGGTCATGCATTCTTGATTTAGGGGAGTTTAGATCATTTAATCACAATATAAATCAAAATAACAGAGTACACCCGTGTTCTGTACTAGTTAAGCACTAGTTACTCCGAATCAATCGAGGGCAATCATCACATGTTGGGTTGAGTTTGGTACCTTGAAAGCCAGTAAGTGAGGCCGAGCTTTCCTGAAGCAGTGAGCGTCCCGGTTGGATCCGAGGCGTGAATATGGGATGGATCTGTACACACTGATCTTCTTCTGCTGCAGACCGTCCAGTAAGATCTTCAGGTCAGATGCGAGCGAGCTGGACACCATCTGAACCGACTGAGAACATCCAGAGACACGTTAACATCAGACAGTCATGAGGACGTTCTTCACATGATGACTGATGATGTCACACTAGTGGTAGGGCTGGGCAATTATGAAAACAAGTTAATCGAGATAAAACGATTATTGTGCCGGATTCCGTTTCGTTATATCTTTAAAGCATCCTTTATTAAAGTTCAGATAACACGGACGCGGGTTACGAAAATAAACTCAAACTGGCGGTCTCTGTGCGGTCAGCGGCGCGTCCGAGTTAACCGGGGAAGAGGTCGAATCTTCTCGCGGCTGATGACTCTGCGTTTGCTGCAGCTGGATTATAACGTGATGCTTGCGACGTAGTGAATCATAATATATGCATCACATTCACTGTGTGTCCTATCATGAAGAACATGATTAACAGCTCTATTAAGAAGAGAACGTTTGTTTTTTGTGAGTTAAAGATGGATCGACACTGTCCCATTATACACTGGAAATATGTTTGTGATTAATCTTTGTTTTCCAAAATATCATCTAAAACTCCTTTAAAACGATGTACGTTTACTTTAACAGCTATACTGCAGAAGATACAATAGTTATTGGGGAATGCTGAATACAATATTTAATCAGGGTTTGACATCAACTCTTGTCCGGGACGAGTGGATTTGTGAAGGGGCAAATGAAAGAGAATTTGACTTGCCCGACCAGACCAGCAGATTAAAGCATCAATAACAAAAAAATAACGACTATATTTGTGATAGCCTAGGCCTGTGTCACTCATTAGAAACATCTTATTCTGCTGCTGAAAGAGCACGTCATTATTCACTAGTGATCTGACAACAGCTGTTTGACTGACAGGTGGTGAATGTGTGTGTGCTGAACATGCTCATGCTAATGCATAGATGGAGTGGTGGTGGTGGTGTATTGGGCTAAAGCACTAAACTGTTAACCAGAAGGTTGTAGGTTCGATCCCCAGGGGTTAGGGTTAGTGTCCTTGAGTAAGACACTTAACTCCAGGTTGCTCTGGGGGGATTGTCCCTGTAATAAGTGCTCTGTATAATACATTGGTAATCAGAAGGTTGCTGGTTTGATTCCCACAGTCACCACCATTGTGTCCTTGAGTAAGACACTTAACTCCAGGTTGCTCCGGGGGGATTGTCCCTGTAATAAGTGCTCTGTATAATACATTGGTAATCAGAAGGTTGCTGGTTCGATCCCCACAGTCACCACCATTGTGTCCTTGAGTAAGACACTTAACTCCAGGTTGCTCCGGGGGGATTGTCCCTGTAATAAGTGCACTGTAAGTCGCTTTGGATAAAAGCATCTGCCAAATGCATAAATGTAAATGTAATGCACAACCTGAACAGTCATTGAGTTATTCCTTAAGAACTTGAAACCATTCTTCCATAATTAACGTGTTAGTTAAGTTATTTATTGTTGTGGCATTAAAGCTGGTATTGTGATAACGTCAAGCTGTTTTTGTACATGGCAGATCTTCTATAGATGAGCATCCGTGCGGTTAATGATGGTGATGAGCTACACCGTCCAGAGCAGATTATGATTTTTGCCATAATCGAGCAGCCCTAACCATCGGGGCGGAGTGTGTACAGGTGTGTCTCACCTGCTCGGCCAGTATGAGACTGTTGAGCAGCTGTTTCGAGCCGGACGTCTGACAGGTGTCCACATCATCTCTCTGAGGGTCAGTCGTCCAGCGTCTGTGTGAACCTGCGTCCACTGCACAGAACACAAGAGTCAGTTCATCGCCATCTGATGATCACATGAGGTGTGTGAAGTATATTTGGGAACTCACATGCACGCGTGTGTTTCCTGCGGCTCCTGGTGTCTGCAGCGGGACGAGACCCCAAAATATCCATGTAGGATCTTCTGACAGCTGCACACAAACACATCAGCCATTGAGAGGTTTAGGAAGTCTTCTACAGGTCATGCACACAGTTTGTGATGCTACACAGAAGTTTAGTTCAGGTGACATAAGAGTGATTCTAATGAATCTTTCACTAATTAAACAGTTAATGCAAACCATGAACATGAAAAACTCCATGATGCATGTATTATATCTCTGATCCCTCACACATGAAACGTGAACATACGTGACCTTAGCACGTGTTATAAATGTGTTATTCTCACCTGTGATTTTGGCTTGCGGTTCTGGGATCTGCATCAACACTGATCTCCGATCACACATTTTCAACTCTTTCTTCTCTCCCTGGAGTTCTTCAGTCTCAGCGTTTAAAGTGAAGCTAATATGCCCTTCAGAATCGCTTTTAAACCACAGAAGGGGAAACGCAAATAAATAAATGTTAGAGAAACTAGCGGGAAACTTTCTGAAATAAAGCCGTCTGAATGCGCGCGCTCAGAGCTCTTTCATTCGGTTTCACTCCGCCCACAACACTTACCGCTCAGGCGGGGCTTCAGTTTCACAAACCCTGATTGGTTCAAAGCTGTGACGAGTCTGAATTGTGATTGGTTTAACGCGCAGCGCTGTGCTATAAGAAGTGTGGATTGACAGTTTGAGTTCAATCGTGACTTCATATTGATATATATATTCAAGGTTTAATACTTCTGGTGTGAATTGTGTCTTTTATTATAATTTTTTTGTGTCCTTGCTTTTCTCCTATTTAAAGTTTCTTTCATTCTTAATCTCAAAGACATTATTATTTGCTGTTATGAAAACAAAATAAGTCTCTTAAAGCTCTGTAAATTTTTTTAAAAATATTTGCCTAAAAATTTTATATTCAGGAACTTCCTTAAAAATGTCTTAAAATGTTGAATACCTGTTAGAAGTGTTTAGTGTTAAATACTTCCATGCATTAGATGTGCATTTCAAACTTCTCTGTTCCTTTTAACCTAATAGGCTAATTGAGAGGAATTCAATCTAAATTTAAATGATAAATTACCTGCGGCCGAATCACAGCAGTGCTGATATAGGGCCGTATCGCACTCTTGCTGGTGTGATATTGCTTAAATATAATATATATATAGGGTTGAGGAGTAAAAGAATATGTGTATGGTGATTACATATTTACAATACACACTATTAGTAACTGTATGCCACTACAGTTACAATTTATATTATTGGTAATCAGAATACAGTTACTTACAAAAAGTATTTTGATTACTGAAGAGATTACTTTGCATGTTATTGTATTTGTTTCATTTAATATTTAGTCCTTTCAGGTGAAAACATTTATCCATATAAATGATCCGAAGTGCATCTGAACAGCGGTGAAACACTTTGATGTGTTACATTCATACGAGCAGACAGAGAAGCACGTTAGAAGTACGTTAGAAGTACGTTTGGAGCACAAGAAATAGAAATAAACCTTGTGTAAATTGTTAGCTTTATGCTAAGCTAAAATGCTATTTCTAGCATTTCTAGCACATGTGACCAGACACGATGATATTTATGATCAAGAAAATCCATGTTGGATCATAATTACTTTTTTCTAGTAAGATCTTTGATATTAGGGCAAAAATCATATTCATTTTTATATTGTTTTCCTGTAAAAATCGCAAAAAATCCTTTAAAAGTTTTAGAAACAACACTACGTAAGATATTTCAGTTCTTCAGAGAATGTGTTTTTAACACGTGTTTTTTGAGATTTTAGAGTCAAAACAAGTGAAAAAATCCACCAGTGCTGAAGAAGTAATCCAAAGTATTTAGATTACATTACTGACCTTGAGTAATCTAACAGAATACATTACAAATTACATTTTAAAGCATGTAATCTGTAGTGGATGACATTTCAAAAGTAACTCTCCCAACCCTGTATATATATTTATGGGTTAAGTTATATGCATGTATGTATTCAAGGATTATTAATCAGTGATTATAGGAACCAGAGGTGGTACAGTACCCAAAATATTCACTCAAGTAAAAGTTCATTTGTTGCTGTAGACTCAATTGTGTAACACCTCCTCAGTTCCAGTATAGTTTGGAGAGGAAAACCCAACACAAAATAAGCTCATGCCTCAGCTGTGCCAGCGGGACTGTGAATGTCTGTTGTTTATTTCCTGCATCACCGCTGCAGAGTCCTCATATTAATTACTCTGATGTCTTTATTGCTAAACCTTTCCTACAAGAGGATTTAACTGTTACATTTGTTGTTTTCAACTTTCCCAATCTTGTGTCGTAACAACCTTTCATGAAAACTTGCAGTTCAATGATGGTATAAACGTCCATGCTACAAACCATCAACAGATGTTATGAATCAGAGGTTTGGTCCGCTCGCGTGAAACTGAACCAGTGAGTAACTGTGAGCTCGTTAACGATCATCACACAAATCTCATCCTCATTAAGGGTTTGTTGTGTTGATGGTATTGTTCATGACACTGCTTCATTCTCATCCACTCTAAATAAAGTCTGGCGTGTTCGCGTTCATTAACATGCTAGCTGATTTAACCTGGGAAGAGTCCATCATAGGGAGCGAGAAGAGATGCTCCGAACACGTGCGCCGATGCACTGAAATATATCTGGTGTGTGGATGAACAAATGAAGATTACAAATGAGGCTTGCGTAATAAAAGCTCATCAGACACAGAAAAGCTCCCGCACGAAGGGTTCGTAACGATTCGACTGATGAACATGAGCACGAATTGCAGCTAAAGGTCAAAGTGCAAACTGTCAATCAATGCACTGATCAGAATTCGTTTACATTTGAAGCCAGAAGTGCCGCCTTGTACTTTACTGAACATTAAGCCTATCACAAAGCATTGTGGGCTTTTAATGAAAGATCATATATATATATATCAGCCAGTGACACCGCTGACATGCACAGACACAGTTTCTATATATTAAAGTTGTATATGTCAACGTTAGTTAATGCATTATGAGCTAGCAATCATTTAATAATCTGTATTCATGTTTAATGTCTCTAATGCATTTACTGATGTTAACAATATATATGTAACCTTTCCCCAATATATCTGTGCATTTGGAGATTGTTAATATGAAGTAATAATTCTGATGTAATCATGCTCATGTGCCGATGATCCCAAATATGTTTTTAATCTGATATGCAAGATATAAAAACAGTCATTTTATTAATATCCAGATCTCATACATCAAGTGCATCATCGCTCTCATATCAGCTGAATCACATTGATGAGTTATAGGGAATCAAAATAGCATATTACTATGTAATAACACAATTATGGGCAATAAAGAAGCTTTGTCTAAACAAACAATCCTACATGATTGTAATGGAGGTTTATTACAGTGTTCTGTGAATATAACTATAATAAATCTCATAACAGCACAATAAACAAACGTACAGTGATGTCACTGTTCATGATTGAGTGGGACGGTTCATCATGTTCAGATTGTTGGACACACATTTCCCAGAGTTCAGTGGGGTTTGGACGGCACTGCTTGATCCTTTGGATTTGGGTTTGGGAATTCTGGTGGGTCCAGAGCGCCGGAATGATTCCAGAGGAGTCTGTGATGATGAAAGAGAGCAAACATGACGAGATTTATTGGATTATATTGTTTCTAGGATTATTGACTTTAGCAGTTCATATGAAATGTCCTGCAGAATTATTCATCATCTTATATTACAAGTTTCATCCATTTCTTTAAATGCAAGTTGAGGATGTAGGTGTTGATCTGACCACAAGGCGGCGCTCTCAGACTTTGGCAGATAAACTCAACGGAGAACACTAGCAGTGCATACTGCATACTGCATACTGCATACTAATCTAAAGAATCATGACATCGGTACAACAGGATAGACATTTTAAGCTTGTGAATGGATATACAAACATTATTTTGCATTTTTTTATTTAATTCTGTCTAAAAATGTAACTTTTGCAGTCCACAGTGACTATGGAGGACAAAACCTGCAATAATAATAATAATAAATAAATACACAGACAAATAAATATGCATATCATGCATAAATACATATATAAATGAATGTGTGATATTTACAAATGAATAAATAGATTCACGATCAATGCAAAAGTAATACACTATAACACATATAAATGTTTGGGGGAATATAAATTGCTTTATTTCTTTACTCATTCATATATTTCTGTTTGCTGTTGTATTTATTTGCCCTTTGCTAACATGCTAATGACTCAACCTTCATGGGTGCATTTATTATATGTGTTTATCTCATTATCTTTATATCTCCTGCACATTTAATATTGATATATTTGTTAATAATTCATATTAATATCGCTGTAACTGCACACACCTGTCCTTTACTGTTTCCTATATATATGAATGATTTAACAGCAGCAGAAATGTTGGTATCTCATGAGAGTAAATCTGTCATTGAGGATCAGATTCATTACATTTACGACGGGTGTCCAGCTGGATTTGGGAAAACAGACGTTCCTTACAGCTGGGAGTTAAAGGACGAGGTTTGCAGATAATAACTGAAGAGTTATGTCAGCTAACGCTCTTATATAATCTGTAACAGAATGATATTTTAGGAACTTGATGTTCAAACATTAAAGTTGCTTTCAGGGGCGTTCATTGAGCCTCGTTTGGATTATGCTGCAGTATTCCGCTTTAGTGGCATTTCTCAAAAGATAAACTTCAGAAAGCTCAAAATAAAATATTAAGAGTAATAATAAAAATGCAATTCCATACTCGTAGGAAGCATTTTAGAGATCATGATTTTTGGACAGTAGAGAAAAGAGATTTCTTTAAAGTCACATGATGTACTACTCTAGACTGGCACACCGATGGCACAAGGGGCAGGGATTATAATATCTACTCTTGCAGGTTCAAATACCTTTTTATACTCCAGCTGGAATAAAGTCTAAAAGTCTTTAAAGAATAAATCATGTGAGAAGTTTAGAAACTGAATGTTTGATGTTAAACTCTCGCTTGTCTGTATTTTAAGTGTCGATTGTAAATGTGTTGTAAATAGGGTATTTTGCATTGTGCCCTGTGTACACGCC
>NC_068307.1:28844230-28856730 GCF_025860055.1 Xyrauchen texanus
AGTGTGCGCTTGTAGTGGGCATGCTTGTAGTGCGTGATTGTAGTGTGCGCTTGTAGTGCGCACTTGTAGTGGGCATGCTTGTAGTGCGCGATTGTAGTGCGCGCTTGTAGTGTGCATGCTTGTAGTGTGTGCACGCTTGTAGTGTGCACTTGTAGTGGGCATGCTTGTATTGTGTGATTGTATTGCGCGATTGTAGTGCTCGCTTGTAGTGCGTGCTTGTAGTGTATGCTTGTAGTGCACACTTGTAGTGTGTGCTTCTTGTAGTGTGCGCTTGTAGTCTGAGCTTGTAGTGTGCGCTTGTAGTGTGTGTTTGTAGTGTGCGCTTCTTGTAGTGTGAGCTTGTAGTGTGTGTTCTTGTAGTGCGTGCATGATTGTAGTGCGCGATTGTAGTGCGCGCTTGTAGTGGGCATGCTTGTAGTGCGCAATTGTAGTGGGCATGCTTGTATTGCGTGATTGTAGTGCGTGATTGTAGGTCTCGCTTGTAGTGCGCGCTTGTAGTGTACGCTTGGTTTAACATGCATGTTTTCTCATGAGAATGCAATTTATAAACTCACTATAATATTTAATAAATAAATAAAGCTTCTGTTAACATTGTCTCCTTTTAATGATCAAAAAAACAAATCTAACATAAAATGGGAGTGGAAAATGAAAATATAAACCAACAAAATGTAATAGTACATCAATCAGTGAATTTTAATGGTACAGCATTATTTCCTATTGTGTTTAACAAAAACAGTAAATGCACTTAGAGTGAAAATGTGCAAGTGATTGTGTTCTCGTTTTGTGTTTTTGCCTTAGTTTTACATATCATGCACACAAACATCTCGTTATTAATTAAACAAAAACAAACAAATCAAAACGAAACAATACATTCAATTTGGTTAGCACTATTGCAGTCAAGGACAACAGATATCTGAGGGTATGGAGATGCAGAAGATCAAAGGTCACGGGATGCGGAGATCGGCAAGGGCGGATGCTCTATTCTACAATCATTAATTATGGGCAAATTAGGGTCAGTCACAGATATTACTTACTGTAATTTGTGCGGGTCGTGACATTGGAGTGGCTGTGGGTTTGATCATGATACTGCTTGTGATTTTGGCAGTAGTGCCATTGGTTAGTACTGGAGTCCTTTGCTCTGGCCCAAGGGAGTAATAGGGGGTGATGGTTTTGTCTCCGGTATTCACGGCTTGAATGTAGGGACTCCCTAAGTGAATGTGGATTTTGTTGTCGTCAGTTGTGATGACGTTTGGACCTGAACTGTTGGACCTCTGCAGCTGCCAGCTGTTCTGTCTTTCGGGGCTCACACGGAACACAGTGTGACCTCCAACAAGCTCCACCGGCTCGACTCTGTCAGGGGTTCCAGTGGTCACAGACACGATCTGAATGGGCGACAAGGCTCGGTCCGGGCTGACTGACCCACAGGAGTCAGAAGTGAGCGTTCGGGTGAGTGGTGACATGGAGCGATTGGGTGTGCCCTGGCTCTGGGGACTCTCTGGAGGAGGAGAACTCTTGGTCTTGCTTGAAGGCGAGATTGAATTCTGCAGGATTGTGATTCGCTGTTTCGGAGGGGCACCGCTTGTCGGGATGACCGCTGTGCTTGTGTAGGACTGGGCATTCTCTGTGGTGGGACTAGTGATCTCGAGAGTGGCTGTATTGTGTCCATGGTCAGGGGACACTTTGATATGGATAGGTTGTCCTGGACTGTGCGTAAGGACCACGTCCCCTTGCTGGACACGATTGCCGTTCTGTCTTGCTTGATTCTTGGCGTTCATTGGGTGATTAGTGTCTCTAGCTCTTAGGAAAGGCCCTCTAACTCGTTTCATATTGTTGTTGAGATTGTTAATGAGAGACGGACTGCATTTTGTGAGGTTTATCTCATTGTAATTGGCTTCGTCCTCTGAATCGCTATCCACGTACAACTTTCCATTGACCAGGGCACGTTCCAATGGTGGAAGACTCTTGTAGTTTGGGGGCAGATTGTCTGTTGGGTCTGTCTGCACCTCCTTTGTGGAGACCTGAAGATCTGAGAAACGTCTTCCATTCATGTCTGGCCGAAGGCTTTTACTGAAACGCCGGTATCTCTCCAGCTCTTGAGTGAGGGTCTCCATTTCTCTGGCCAACTCTTTGTTGCGCACTTCTTGCAGGGTGAGTTTTCTCTGTAGGGTCGAGTGGTCAGTTTTCATGCGGCAGATGGACTCCTCTGTGCCCATATACTCATGGATCTTCTCTTTCAGGGCTTCTACCTCTCGGGTCAGATGACTGGATTTGGCCTCTTCCTCTTTCATACGCTTGTACAGGATGTGCTCTTGGTTGGATTCTTCTTTCTCAGCCAGCTGGTACTTGGACAGTTCCTTCCTGGACATCTCCAATTCCTCCATGAGAGCTTTCGCCCGTTCCTGCTCATTGGAATATCTCTTTTCCAGTGATTCAAACTCGTCCTCCGTCTTCAGAAGATCACCCTCCACCATCTTCATGTCCTTCAGCTTCCTCCTGAGGCGCTCCACTTCCTGGGTCAAATCGTTCACTCTGTTGTCTTCCTGTTGGTAGCGGTAAGGAACTGGAGACTTGATGTGCTCCTCTTTGGACTTGTTCCTCAAGAATTCCCTCTCAACAGCCTCAAGCGACTGAAGTCTCTTCTTCATCATGCTAACTTTGGACTGAAGGTCACTGTTTTTCTCTTCTTCTGTTTTCAGCTTTGCTTTGAGCTCATCCCTCTCTCTAGTGGCTGTACACATCTTCTCCTCAAGTTCAGCCTTCGATCTTAAAGCTTTCTTGCTTTCTTCAATCAGCTTTTCAGTGACAGTGTTGACCTTGTCTTGTTCTGCTTGCAGTTTGCCAGAGCTGTTTTGTACCTTGTCCTCCATCAGCTTCAGTTTTTCTGCCATAGCTTTCCTTTCGTCCACGAGCATGACAGTCAGAGTTTTCAGCTTTTTCAGATCTTCTTTCAGTGTCAGCTCTGTTTTCTCCAAATGAACTTCAGCCACTTCAAGCTCTTTAATCCGGACTCTGAGCACATCTAGTTCATTGGACATGTGTTTGGTCATGGTCCGCTCTTTCTCCAGGTTGCTCTTCAGTGAGCTGGACTCTTGTTTGCTCTTCCCGAATGCATCCTCAAGTTTCTCCAACTCCAGGATTCTGTGATTCAGTTTTTCCACTTCTGCTTTTAAGCTGCGGTTCTGAATCGACTCTTTGTCCAGCTTCCTGTTCAGCTCCCTGCAAATGTCCTCCATCTTGATCAGCTCCTCATCCTTCCCCTCCATTTCCAGCACTCGTTTCCTCAACTCCTCCACTTCTGACACCAGACTGGAGTTTCCACACTCCCCACGGCTGATTTTATCACGTAACTCCAGCAGTTCCTCCTCGGCTCTGTGCAGGGTCTTGGTGGTTTCTTCCAGCTCATCTAACTGTCGGCTGAGCGCAGAGAGTTTCTGTCTCAGCTGCCTGTTTTGAGCATCTTCACTGGTCAGTTTGGCTGTCATGGCGTCCTGCTCTTGGTGGAAATAACAGGTTTGGTTGCGTAACTCCTCCTCCAGACGCAGAACTTTGCTCTTCTCCTCTTGCAGGTGGGTGTGGGCGGAGCTCAGCTCCTCTTGGTTTTGAGTGACAGTGTTCTGGAGCTCCTGGGCTCGTGTGGTCTGTTGGTTCAGCTGCTCTGTGAGACGCTGCTGTTCATCCACAACCAGCAGGGCGAAGGATTTCAGCTTGGTTAACTCGTCCTTCAGATTTCTGACTGTTTTACAGTTCTCTTCTTCCTTTATCTCCTGGTATGCCTTTTCTTGTTCGATGAGCAGTTTCAGTCTGGCAACAGAGAAGAACAGTAGAAAAGATCGTTATGTTGAGAGTTACAGATTTTGATAAAAGCTTAAAAGATTTTGTAATAAAAAGATTTCAGACGTTTGTTGTACATTGTCATTGTTTGAATTTAAATAGATAGCTGAATTCATATTGAATAGAAGTACATTAGAAGAACATTATTAATTTCAGAATTTAATTCTTGGTTGAACTATTCCTTTAAACCCACTCAGACCAGAAAACCACCTTAGGCTGGTTTAACCCTTGGAGACACAGTATTGCACAATTGTAACATTTCTAAGCATTTAAATAATACCTTTCTTTTTTGTGATTTGTTTAAGTGCTAAAAAAATGAACTACACATACAAATAGCTGACACTGAGTATTAGTATCACAGTATTGCAAATGCAGTTTTGGTGGGGGGAAAAATAGATCATCATCACTGTCAATGCTTGTTGTCTGAGGGTTAAGCTGTGCGAACTGAACAGGCGTTCGGGGGGAGGTTGTCCATGCTCGTATATGCTGTATGAGAATGTATTATTGAGGTATAATTGTAAGTAAAACATTGTAGAGTGAAAGTGAGGCAGTATGTGATCTCGAGGTAGATTTTGGGGGGAAAGTCAGGTCAGGCTGGTGCAGGTTTCTTCTGGTCCCAGACTGTTCTGACTGCAGTATACTGCTGCCAGCCTGCACTACAAAGGACACGTTAGAGTGAAAATGGAAAAAGTCTCTTAATAAAGGGGTTCCTCTCCCCCTTCAGTGGTTTTATGCTTAAAGGAATTCCCCTCCTCTAAAGACCATTACTGACTATATAAACAAAACCTCTTTCAGAGAGGATGATGTCATCGGTGCGAGGCGTATGGGATTACATGCTTCCTTCCATATGTGTCACTCATATGTGGCTGCAGGCATTTAAAGGGACAGTTCACACAAAGACTAAAATGTATTTCATCATTTTCTCACTTTTGTGTTGTTCTAAACCCATATGAGTTTCTTTCTTTCTGACTGAGCCTGTCAATCTAACATCTTATTTAGTGATCTACTGACAAATGAAAGTAATTTCCTGTTTGGAACGAGCCCTGAAACCTGCGTAAGGGAGTTTGCTGGTTTTAGCTGGATTAAGCTGTTTTAGTTGGTCTCCCAGTCTGGCCAACCTGGTGTTTAACTGGCCAGCTGTCAAGTCCCCAAAACCCATCTAAAATCATCATCGATGATGAAAAAAAAAAACACACAAAGTATAATAATGACAATGCAACTGTTGTTTTCTGACATAATTCAATGATATTACAGTTCTGGATTACAGAGTGCATCATTTATAAAGTGCCATTCACTCTCTTAGATCGGCCGGTCTGCATGTAATTCCACTTTGTGACTTTGTTAAACATTTGCGGTTCACCATTAAGAGACGGAAAAGCAAAGGTTTAACTGCAGGGGAGTGAAACACTATGGTGTTAATTGCTTGAACAGGCGAAACGTAGCTCTGAGCATGTGCGGGGGAACTATAGATGTGGACGATTATTTACTAATCTTGATCATCCTAATACAGTTTCTGTGATTGTAGGGCATGACATACAGTAGTTATTCAATCGCTCCAAAGTAATATGCAAGATTATTAAGATTAGCCTGTCCTCAATCACAGTCTGGCGTGTTCAGAAACAAATACTTGTTTACTTACTGAATATGCACAGTACACACTTTTTGAAATATTGTTGTGTACTGGACATTTTGGCAAATGTAGAAGGTCAAAGCTGTGTGTAATACACAGCAATGTAGTGTTTGTCATGCTATACGGAAACAGTAGATCATTTATTGTCAGTATTGGGAAAACAGCTGAACTACAGTCATGCTACTGAAGTATTTAAGTTACTAGCTAGTTTTAGTTAGTTACTTAGTTAGTCACAAACGATCCTCATCAACTCAAACACAACTAAACAAAACCCCAGAGATACTACCATCCCTTGAGCCAATAAAAGACTCATTCTGACCTTAAATCTCAACACTGTGACTTTATTTCTTTGCATCAATGCTCTTAATTGTGTTTATGTCACAATTGCAAATTTATTTCTCATAATTACAAGATATAAATTCACAGTTTTAAGTACTTGTATTATTTATCTTGAATTAATTCTTGAAATTGTGAGTTTATGTTACAGAATTGTGATATTATTTCTTGTAACTGTGAGAAAATTACTTTCTTGTAAAAGTAATTTGCAGAGTATATATCAACATAAACCATCTTGTTTGCGGTAAGTTTAAATCAAGTTAGATGCTGTTTACACCCCTAATTAAACAATAACATACAGTATCACTGCAGTGTTTTTACAGCGCTACTTTTCAAATGTGTTCCTCGAAGGAATTTTGTAGTAAAGTCATAGTAACCACAAAATTATTCATGGTTACTATAGTAACTCCATATTACTGTAGTAACTCCATATTACTGTAGTAGCATCATATTACTGTAGTAACTCCATATTACTGTAGTAACACCATATTACTGTAGTAACACAATATTACTGTAGTATCACCATATTACTGTAGTAGCATCATATTACTGTAGTATCTCCATATTACTGTAGTAGCATCATATTACTGTAGTATCTCCATATTACTGTAGTAGCATCATATTACTGTAGTATCTCCATATTACTGTAGTAGCATCATATTACTGTAGTAACTCCATATTACTGTAGTAACACCATATTACTGTAGTAACACAATATTATTGTAGTATCACCATATTACTGTAGTAACTCCATATTACTGTAGTAACACCATATTACTGTAGTATCTCCATATTACTGTAGTAGCATCATATTACTGTAGTAACTCCATATTACTGTAGAAACACCATATTACTGTAGTATCTCCATATTACTGTAGTAACTCCATATTACTGTAGTATCTCCATATTACTGTAGTAACTCCATATTACTGTAGTATCTCCATATTACTGTAGTAGCATCATATTACTGTAGTAACTCCATATTACTGTAGTAGCATCATATTACTGTAGTATCTCCATATTACTGTAGTAGCATCATATTACTGTAGTATCTCCATATTACTGTAGTAGCATCATATTACTGTAGTAACTCCATATTACTGTAGTAACACCATATTACTGTAGTAACACAATATTATTGTAGTATCACCATATTACTGTAGTAACTCCATATTACTGTAGTAACACCATATTACTGTAGTATCTCCATATTACTGTAGTAGCATCATATTACTGTAGTAACTCCATATTACTGTAGAAACACCATATTACTGTAGTATCTCCATATTACTGTAGTAACTCCATATTACTGTAGTATCTCCATATTACTGTAGTAACTCCATATTACTGTAGTATCTCCATATTACTGTAGTAGCATCATATTACTGTAGTAACACCATATTACTGTAGTAACTCCATATTACTGTAGTATCACCATATTACTGTAGTATCTCCATATTACTGTAGTATCACCATATTACTGTAGTAACTCCATATTACTGTAGTATCTCCATATTACTGTAGTAACTCCATATTACTGTAGTATCTCCATATTACTGTAGTAGCATCATATTACTGTAGTAACTCCATATTACTGTAGTATCTCCATATTACTGTAGTATCACCATATTACTGTAGTAACTCCATATTACTGTAGTATCTCCATATTACTGTAGTAACTCCATATTACTGTAGTAACACCATATTACTGTAGTAGCATCATATTACTGTAGTATCTCCATATTACTGTAGTAGCATCATATTACTGTAGTAACTCCATATTACTGTAGTATCATCATATTACTGTAGTATCATCATATTACTGTAGTAACTCCATATTACTGTAGTATCACCATATTACTGTAGTAACTCCATATTACTGTAGTATCATCATATTACTGTAGAATCATCATATTACTGTAGTATCACCATATTACTGTAGTAACTCCATATTACTGTAGTAACACCATATTACTGTAGTAGCATCATATTACTGTAGTAACTCCATATTACTGTAGTAACACCATATTACTGTAGTATCTCCATATTACTGTAGTAATGCCATATTACTGTAGTAACACCATATTACTGTAGTATCTCCATATTACTGTAGTAGCATCATATTACTGTAGTAACACCATATTACTGTAGTATCTCCATATTACTGTAGTAGCATCATATTACTGTAGTAACTCCATATTACTGTAGTAACACCATATTACTGTAGTATCTCCATATTACTGTAGTAATGCCATATTACTGTAGTAACACCATATTACTGTAGTATCTCCATATTACTGTAGTAGCATAATATTACTGTAGTAACTCCATATTACTGTAGTAACACCATATTACTGTAGTAATGCCATATTACTGTAGTAACTCCATATTACTGTAGTAACTCCATATTACTGTAGTATCTCCATATTACTGTATTAACTCCATATTACTGTAGTAACACCATATTACTGTAGTAACTCCATATTACTGTAGTATCTCCATATTACTGTAGTAGCATCATATTACTGTAGTAACACCATATTACTGTATTAACTCCATATTACTGTAGTAACACCATATTACTGTATTAACACCATATTACTGTATTAACTCCATATTACTGTAGTAACGCCATATTACTGTATTAACACCATATTACTGTATTAACTCCATATTACTGTAGTAACTCCATATTACTGTAGTAATGCCATATTACTGTAGAAACGCCATATTACTGTAGTATCTCCATATTACTGTAGTAACTCCATATTACTGTAGTAATGCCATATTACTGTATTAACTCCATATTACTGTAGTAACTCCATATTACTGTAGTAACGCCATATTACTGTAGAAACACCATATTACTGTATTAACTCCATATTACTGTAGTAACTCCATATTACTGTAGTAATGCCATATTACTGTAGTAACACCATATTACTGTAGTATCTCCATATTACTGTAGTAACACCATATTACTGTAGTAACTCCATATTACTGTAGTAACACCATATTACTGTAGTAATGCCATATTACTGTAGTAACACCATATTACTGTAGTATCTCCATATTACTGTAGTAACACCATATTACTGTAGTAACTCCATATTACTGTAGTAACACCATATTACTGTAGTAACTCCATATTACTGTAGTATCTCCATATTACTGTAGTAACTCCATATTACTGTAGTATCTCCATATTACTGTAGTATCTCCATATTACTGTAGTATCACCATATTACTGTATTAACTCCATATTACTGTAGTATCTCCATATTACTGTAGTAACTCCATATTACTGTAGTATCTCCATATTACTGTAGTAACGCCATATTACTGTAGTAACACCATATTACTGTATTAACTCCATATTACTGTAGTAACTCCATATTACTGTAGTATCTCCATATTACTGTAGTAACTCCATATTACTGTAGTATCTCCATATTACTGTAGTATCACCATATTACTGTATTAACTCCATATTACTGTAGTATCTCCATATTACTGTAGTAACTCCATATTACTGTAGTATCTCCATATTACTGTAGTAACACCATATTACTGTAGTAACACCATATTACTGTATTAACTCCATATTACTGTAGTAACTCCATATTACTGTAGTATCTCCATATTACTGTAGTAACTCCATATTACTGTAGTATCTCCATATTACTGTAGTATCACCATATTACTGTATTAACTCCATATTACTGTAGTATCTCCATATTACTGTAGTAACTCCATATTACTGTAGTATCTCCATATTACTGTAGTAACGCCATATTACTGTAGTAACACCATATTACTGTATTAACTCCATATTACTGTAGTAACTCCATATTACTGTAGTATCTCCATATTACTGTAGTAACTCCATATTACTGTAGTATCTCCATATTACTGTAGTATCACCATATTACTGTATTAACTCCATATTACTGTAGTATCTCCATATTACTGTAGTAACTCCATATTACTGTAGTATCTCCATATTACTGTAGTAACGCCATATTACTGTAGTAACACCATATTACTGTAGTAACACCATATTACTGTAGTATCTCCATATTACTGTAGTAACTCCATATTACTGTAGTATCTCCATATTACTGTAGTATCACCATATTACTGTATTAACTCCATATTACTGTAGTATCTCCATATTACTGTAGTAACTCCATATTACTGTAGTATCTCCATATTACTGTAGTAACACCATATTACTGTAGTAACTCCATATTACTGTAGTATCTCCATATTACTGTAGTATCTCCATATTACTGTAGTAACTCCATGTTACTGTAGTATCTCCATATTACTGTAGTAACGCCATGGTTAATTTTACCTGGCTCAAACTTTTCTCTCGTCTAATATAAATCAATCTTTACATTCAATTTGATTTATTTTTACAAGTAGTATTAAAGGAAATATTAACAGCGTAAACATGATGGGACAAAAGGTGTAATCTCACCCAGGTTGTCACATTGGCACTGCAGTGACACTAGTTGGCACTGTTAGTTTTCTAGCGCTCTGTTTCAGGTATTCGGAGTGCAAATAGCCATGCCGTGTGTCATTTACAGCTAGTTCAACAATCACTAAATTTTTTGTGCAATTGTGGGTTTATTTGCATGAAATAAAGTCACAGTTGTGAGATTAGACACTGTAAATAAACTCAGTACATCAGGAAACTTCTTTTAATGAGAAGCTCCGCTGCTCGAGTAATAACAGCACTGAGATTTTCAACATGACTTTGTTTTAACCTTGAAGCGTCTGATCCACTTGGACTCGTTCCCAACAGCACCGATTTATACAGAGGAAAGTATAAGGGAAAATCTGCGCCATGGAAAAAAGACTTTAACTCCTTCTCGCAGAGTTTTCCAAGAACATATTAAAGTTTTCATGAATGAGGGTTTGTCCAACACCAAGACAATCGGACTGCCCTCGAAAACACTAGATTTAAAGAGATAGTCCAGCCATAAACCTGCATGAACACAGTTTTAAGTGGTTTAGAAGGATGTTCAAGCTGATCTGTTTTAGGTCACCACTCGCTGTCATTGCATGGAAAAGAGCAGCCTGAACATTCTGTCAAACATCTTCTTTTGTGTTCCATCAGAAGAAAGAAAGTCATACGGGTTTGGAACAACTTGAGGATGAATAAATGATGACAGGATGTTCCTTTATGGTGAACTATTCTTTAAATATCTGTAAATGTTAGTATTTGGTGCCGTGTTCTGCTTTATTAAAGAGGTAAAAACTCACTGAACTGTGAACTTGATAATGAATCATTCTGAACTGATCTTATTCCAGAGCAGCTTGTGTGAGCGTCCAGCAGACGGCAGCAGATCAAGACTTTATTATAAATCATGATGATTATCCAAAATGACATGAAATAGACTAAACAGTTTAAGAAGAAAAGAATATGAGCCGGTTATTGAACTCATGTTAATAACTTGATATAATTCTACACTATTATATTACTTGAATGATTAGGGTTGTTTTCATAAATCTATAATTTCCTATAAACTCTAATAAACATTATTTCAGCATTTTATATTCAAAAATACAGATACTGTAAACTAGAACATTCGTCAAATGTTATCCAAATGTTGCATTGTGGTTGTGGGAACATAAAAGTGTCATTTTTCTTAACGTCAGTTGAATGTTCTTTAAAGGTTACATGCAGAAGCGTTCCTGAAAACTTCACATTAATAACACTGAGATGCTCATTCTTATGCTAATAACATCATAAACATGTTACATCAAAGTTATTTTAACTACTTTTCTACCTAAACTTTAAATAATTGTAGCCAATGTTGTTGGAACGTTCCCTGTTAGTTGGTTTATATGTGTGCGTGCATCCAAACATTATAAAACATCATATTCATTCAGCAATTCTTTTAAATCAAACAACAAGATTTCATAAACACTTTCAATAATGCCATTTTCACTTCATTTCTGCTGAACGTTTCAACATCACGAATACTTTTACTCTCAGATTTGATTCAGTTTCATTTGCAAATGATTCGTGTTGCAATGAAACTGTATCAGCTACACCGTCACTGTGTGTTTAACAACGTTCTGAAGATAGAAAAACTATCAATAATAATAATCATTTGAAAAAGTCTGTGTAAAACACATTATACACAAACACTCTTTAAATCCTTTTTCTGTTCCGTTGAACAACTTTCCCTCATTTAACACAGCTTGAATGAATTCTGACTACAAATGTAAAGTTGAAAGGAAAGTTGATCAGTAGATTTACAGATGATTCTTGTTACAATGAAACACCTCACGAGTTTTATACATCTCAAATAATCAAATACAGCAACTTAAATCAATCTTCACTTTATCAGCACATAAACTCTGACATCAAATACTTACATACATTTCTATCAATGACACCAAACTGACAACACAAATGAGAGTGTAAGAGTAATTCAGTGTGTGTGTGTGTGTGTGTGTGTTGTACCTGTTGAGCGTTCATTCGGCTGATCTGAACATTCCAGCAGTGAAACTCAACAATGAGACGCAGAAGGACTAAAGACGCCTATGACAGTATGACATCATCAGCACAACCATATATGGAGCCTCTCATAGCCATGAACCCCCCCGCACGCGCCCGCGTTTGTGTTACAGCAGAGCAGTGTGTGTGTGTGTGTGTGTGTGTGTGTGATGAGAAAGTTTCTCTGGT
>NC_068307.1:28864230-28886730 GCF_025860055.1 Xyrauchen texanus
TCATTGTTCTGCTATTTAATAAGTAGTCTGAGAGTTCATTACATGTTCTGAGATGTTTGTGAGACACCGTTGAGATCATCGGATCAGAATCGAGTCTTTCATGTTTTATAAACATCAGGAGACACAAACAGCAGCTGAACGGGCTCATATAATCCATTCAAACACTGAATCATGACTCATTCACATCTCTAAACACACGAGAACACGGTTGCAGTCTGGACTGACTCTGTATTTTAGATTTGGTAGATGATGATCTTTAGTGTAAAGTGTGATACTGAACACATGTGTTAATTCTCGGTGTGAGAGTTTGAGATCTGCTCATGCTTTCATTAAAATAACTGCTGCTGTGTTCACGCCACACCAGAATGTTCCAGATGATTTCAATTACATTTCTACAAGACTTTCCAAGAAACTTAGGGAGCTTTTAAAACCTTATTCGATTTTTCACTTTGTCTGTTGGTCTGTGAAACGGCGCCTTAAAAACGAACGTTCACTCAGATCCATCGATCGTTAGGGCCGTTTATAGCTTTCATAAGATTGACAGAAATTTCAGAGATTATTGGATTCTTCAACCACAGACACTTTAATGTCCCAGCGGTTCATTTGCATTGAAACTGGTGTTATCGTGTCTTTTTCATTTGGTTTTGCTACTTTTTAAATGTCTTTATTAACAGATTTAATGCCCGATTCCCAAAAACTTTCAATCTTCAAATAAGAAAATCAATCATACAAATAAGACTTTACATTTTATGCACTATGATATTCTAAACAGAGTAAAATGCACATAAACCAAACTTACTGAATGAAAAACATTGGTAACACTTTACCATTGGGTTCAGTTCGTTAACGTTAATATATCATGAACTAACAATGAACAATACATGTTTACTGCGTTTATTCATCTTTGTTAATGCTAGTTAATAAAAATACAATTGTTCATTGTTAGTTCATAGTGCATTAAATAATGAAGCATTAAGGCATGAGAGCTTGTGCTATTTTGTGAATATAGTTACGGCTGAAGAGCATTTTTGGGCCGCCTGCAATTTTTCACAATCAAATTTAAAAGTGCACCATTCACACACATTATTCATAAAGAATATTGTATGTGTTTATAATCTCATGATTAACAGAAAGTATTTTAAAATCTTTTGTTTTTTATTTTTACGTTTGTAAACATGTAATTCTGGTTCTGTTCACTTTCTCACTTTGAGAAGTCTCGTTTTATTCCACTATGGGGCAGAAAACACTAGATGAAATATTTTTAAAACACAGCCAAAGGTAAAAGCAGATCTAAAGTTTTGAGATATTTGGGCAGCAGCAGTTATTGGACTATAAAAGAGACGTTTATATTTGATGTGTTACAGAAATCATATTTCACTTTGTGATTCTTTTGATAATCTTTCAGACTGTGATATTAGTGCAACACAATAATCTGTACAGTCACATTCATGAGAGTGAGAGCTTTCATTTCATATATGACTTGTCCATTTCTGTGCTATATGAAGGACTTTTATTTTTAAATACATTTCTACCCCATTACCTCTAGGGGGTGCTTATTTTTAACGCAAATGACTTGAGACCTTATTTTGTTATTTTAAGTAACATAAATGCAGACATGATGGATATCTCTGAAAAGTTCCGATTGTAAGCTTTAAAATGACACCTCACATGCCTGACTTATGTGTCCGGAGACTTTAATGTTTTAAATGTAATCTTTTAAGTGATATGGCGCCCCGGCCGGCAGGTCCATAGAGTTTAAGGAGTTATGTAAATGTTTGTAAGTAACATCATTAAATACCGTCCTTCCACTCGAAAATATAGTCCCAGTAAACAGAATGTTGCTAGGCAGCAAGAATAACCATCAGATATCAGCATCCAGGACCCTTTTATAATGTTGACATTTACAAATGTGGTCTAAAAAATGAGAGTAAATGTTAAAACTAACATGAACTAAGACTACTTAAAATATAAAAGCATTGTTTATTATTAGTTCATGTTAACTCATGTTGTTAACTAATTGATCCTTATTGTAAAGTGTTGCCAAAATATTCATTCTAGATGTTTTCACAAGGTATAACAAAAGTGGCCAAGAAATACACTGTGTGATTGTAAAATGGTTCTGGCCATTGAACGCTCGCTGGAATGAGTTGACTGTAAAGTTCAGAGAGCGTTCATTAATTGCACTGTAGTTTATGATCTCCTCAGAGTGTATATGTATAAAACATGAAGTCATTGAGGAGAAATGGAGGTTTGAGCGGTCTGAATACATCTCACAGGAACTAAACATGACATTGAGAGAGATTGAAGGCATCAATACTGAATTCACTGTCGTTCAGTTGACAATACTTTCAGTTGCTCAGTGGTGCTTCTTTACTTTAGTCCTCATTCTTATGGACTCTTTAGTAAAGGTTATACCGGTCAACACTCGTAAACGTCACGTCATTTCAGAAGCTCCAGCTCTTGGATGTAACCACACAACAAAAGGCACGGAGTGACCCACTGGCCGAAATAAAGAGTGAGACTTTATTTCATCTTCTAAATCAACTGCTTCACAGCTGGGTTGGATTTTCAAGCGGCGACCCAACAAAGTGTTGAATGTAATCTGGGTGATGTTTTCTTTGACCTTGTGTAGTTTTATTGATGGTGTTTGAGGATGAGTTCACGTCATGTTGACATCGGTCTAATTTGATGTGCTTTGAGTGAGTGAGATGAATTTTTGTGCATTGAGTTTGATTGGACCACCTTTGACATCAACACAACAGATATGTTGTGAATTGAAAAGTCTCTCGTAACTATAGACGGATATATGTTTAGACAATCCCTCCAGGATATTGTGATCTTGCAACTGAAATAATGAATCTGCATCATTTGTGGAAGCTGCAGTTCATGTTTGACAGCAGCAAAACAAATGCTCTAAAAGCTTGACACATTCTGTCCTGTATTAACCCGTACTTTGGCCCTAATGACCACACCTTGTGTGGGACACCTTTCAAGTCATTTTGTAGTAGAGTACTGTAACCCACAAAAAACATATTTCTTATTCACATATGTTACCAAGAATGATTTCAAAATAAGAAAAGTTCAATGAACTGCTTTTCTTTTGGTAAAATATTTAATGAACAATATGCATTAACTGTGATGGACTGGCGACCTGTCCAGGGTGTCCCCCGCCTTTCACCCAATGTTAGCTGGGATAGGCTCCAGCCCCCCGCGACCCTGTACACAGGATAAGCGGTTGACGATGGATGGATGGATGGAATATGCATTAATGATAAATAAAAAAAAAATATATAAAAATAAAATAAGAGTCAAAAACGTTTGCCCTCGCCCGGAGCTTTCATAGAAACAATACTGACGCATTAGGATAACGCACGTGTATGAACTCTAAAGCCTTCGCATTAATATCATTTCACATGTTATTATTCAGAACAACATGTGGTGAAAGTTGGCTGTTTATAAAATGTGCTCTAACCGTGTTCACATAACCGTCTGGTAAGCTTCAGAGTTTCTTGTGCCGCTTCGCATTTCTTTCCACCTTAAAAACAGATCCTCATCCGTTGGTTTGCATGACTCCAACATCAACCGAAAACCAATTGGCTTTGCTTGAAAGCACACAAAGATGCCCTGATTTCTTCTTCTCTCATCCAACACCTCAACGACACACACCCCGAGCGCCCCTCGGTGGACTCAATTGTAACTGCGAGACTTGGTGAGCGATTCAGAGGGAAATGCAGCACTGACTGCTCACGGCAGGCAAATGCACAAAGGAAAATGTATTTGTGATATTTGAGTAGTTGATTATTCAATTATTCATGCATATCCTTAATTGTAGTTTACTGCAAAACAACACAAAAAACAGCACAAATGGCATCACAACTTTGAGAAAAGCCACAGCAAACTCCCTCATCTTGGGCCGCAGTAATCAAGAAGTGACACAAACTGATTAGTGCTGTAAGCATTGTTGTAGCTGTCTCTCCATCAGAACAGATCTGTGTCTAATTTTTGGTTTGCAACACTTGAGAATCACTGATCTAAATCATTATAAACCATGTTGCAATCTTGTGACACTACAGCCGGAGAATGCAACACTCAAGTGACAGAACCTTGAACAAACTTCCTTTGACACAACATGTGTGGATCTCCAGCCAAGTTGTGGGATAACAGAAAGGGCAGATTCGCCTGTAATCCACCGCTATTCCTTACAAGGCATTCGCCTCTTTCCAGAGAAAAAAAAGATTTGTGAGGGGGAGAAGAAAATGAGACATAAAAAAAAACCAAAGTGTTTCCCGGAGAGCTTGTTTTTGTGTGTGTGTGTGTGTGTGTGTGTGTGTTTGTGTGTGTGTGCATGTGTGGGTTTGTGTGAGTGTTTGTGTGTGTTTATGTGTGCGTGTTTGTGTGTGTATATGTGTGAGTGTGTGTGTGTGTGTGCATGTTTGTGTGTGTTTATGTTTATGTGTGTGTGTGAGTGTGTGCATGTGTGTGTGTGTGTGTGTGTGTGTGTGTGCATGTGTGGGTTTGTGTGAGTGTTTGTGTGTGTTTATGTGTGTGTGTGTGTGTGTGTGTGTGTGTGTATATGTGTGAGTGTGTGTGTGTGTGTGTGTGCATGTTTGTGTGTGTTTATGTTTATGTGTGTGTGTGTGTGTGTGTGTGTGTGTGTGTGTGTGTGTGTGTGTGTGTGTGTGCATGTTTGTGTGTGTTTATGTTTATGTGTGTGTGTGTGTGTGTACTAATGTGGTTTAGAGCATTCTATCACAGATATGTAATCACATTACGACATGCAATCAAGGGCCGCGGGCTGAATGACCTCATATTCACAGAGCCCACAACTCTAAACATGTTCGTAGTGTTTGATTTGGTGTTGGCGTTCAATCACTCACACAAACCGATAACAGCTTCACCTGAAATCTGTGAGTAACACAAAGGCTTTTGTTGTTCAAAATGAGCATAAAACAGTGTTCACAATCCATATAACTTCCATAATGTGATGCATTATCCAATGAAACAGGACGTTCAGTGAAGAACTGTAGAGCGGGACTGTAGAGCGGGACTGTAGAGCGGGACTGTAGAGCGGGACATGTGGAATTGATTATACAACAGGTGAGTGAAAAATAAGAGGGCTTGATGATGTCAGCTGAGAAGGAAAGTCATTTCAGAGGCCAAGAAAGTTACTATATTTTTATGAATGACTACAAAGAAGAAAAAATGTTTTGCCTTTGGAATAATGTGTGTGTGTCAGGGCAGAGGGCGGGTCATGATTCCGTACACCCCGCCCCTAGTTAGGCCGATGAAGCCCGAGAGGGATTAAGGCGACCGAAGTCGGCAGTCGACAGAGAGAGAGTTATGTTCAGCTGTCCGACACATGTGTGTTTTGATTAAGTTTATCATTAAATTATCATTTATTTTTTCAAGCCGGTTCTCGCCGGCTACACTGGCTTCAAATGACACAATCCAGCAAACACAAACTATTGCTCATCAGAAGTGTCATCAATACAAACACGGAATCAACCAGGAAGAATTTTGCAGGTCTGTAAATGTAAATAATATATGGAGGAGTGCAGGTAAACACTGTAAGGCAATGTTCAAAAAGTCCATTTGAGGGTAAGTCTTCACTACAGCACTGTAAAGTGATGCCTGGGGAAGAATAAAATAAATCTCTACAGTAACAAATGATTTCAAAGAATAGAGAAATAAGCAAAATAAGGAATCTAGTATACTGTAAAGTTGGCACACAAACCAAATGTCCCTCACTATTGCAGAAATACAGAAGAACAAGTACAGTCGGGCAAGACAGAGTAAACATATTTTTACAAATGATCAGATCATGTGACACAGGACAGCACAATAGCCTCTAACCTGCTGTAATGTCCCCTGTATGTTACCTCACCTGTCTTAAGCAAATTGCAGAGAATGATAGATGTACCCATAAACGACTCACTGGACTTGTTGGCCACCATTGAGATATCATGTACAAGAACAGCCAGCTAGAGTGGAGGCTGGGACAACATATCGTTCTTCTTCACCTTCCTCTACCTCTTTGTCTCAGTCTCTATTTGGATTCATTATTCACCTTTTCATTTATTAGAAAATTCTGACTGGTGTGTGAATTTTGCAACTTGGTGTTTACACATGGAGAAATGTGTGTTAACCGCGTTCAGGCTTTGAATGGCATGAGGTATCAAGTCTCGTTTTTGGAGAAATCGAACAAAATTTGGTGCGGTTCATGATTAAATCAGGTAAAAACTATTTGCCAATGGGGAAGAAAAATACACCCGTTTCCCCTTTCAAATGTTCCCCTTCTGTCACTCACTCAACATTGTGTTGATGTAGTGACACTAGGGGTCTCTTGAGAGCCTCGGTTACCTCTTATCTTTGAGAAAAGGCCAATGAGAATTGGTGAACAGAATTTGCATGCCCCTACCCCAGACATACGGGTATAAAAGGAGGGAGGCGTGCGTCTGTTCAAACAGGATTTTTCTTTGGAGCCGAGCGGTTGTGTTTCAGCGAGCTGCTGTTCCACTCACCTCTATCAAGAGCGTGTGCTGTTGGAGATACGGCGCAAATCAGCTTTTCTCTTCTCTGGACCCCAGTGCAGACTACGCCCCTGTGTGCTTCGACAGCCACCTAAAAGAGTTTAGTCTCTAAAAGATTATATTTCTCTAAAAGAGCAAGCACTTGGACGTTGAAGGTCTTTTCAAAGACGCATGTTTTGTGTCTTTAAAAAGATGCCTTTCCATCCTTGCTTTATTCCTGGATGGGGTCTTTACCTCTCTGCTTCAGATGGCCACGGGCGCTGCTCACGTGTCTGGGCAGAGAACTCACTGAGGCAGCATTTGTGGATGGTTCATGTTCTCATTGTGAGAGCATGGCAACGTTGCGGTCGTGGCTTTCCTTCCGGGGGAAGGAAGGTTCCAGATGTCTGCACCTACTTGGATCGCATGCAGAGCTTTAGACACTCTGAGCAGCTCTTTGTCTGCCTGGTGGACAGCGGCTTTCCTGCACTGGAATAGGTGCTCCATAGGTTCTGATTATTCCAATATCTCCTGTGATGCATTTCCCTGGTACGATCCCCCTGTTGGCAGACCCGCATCTCCCTTGGGCAGAGCTCCCTGTATTTCTAGAGCTCCTCCCTGCCGCGCCACTTCCACGTGTGGCTGGTAAGCCCATGTGACGTATTCGCCACATGTTAACCTCCCCTGTTGGGCAGGATGTGGTCTCCGTGGGGTCTTTTCCCCCTGAAAGAATAGGATTGGAAAAGAACGCCTTCCCCGATGCGTGTTATAGTGTTAGATGGCCCCAGCCGCAACTAACATAGAGAGAGAAAAGGCAGAGGCTGGCGCGGCCTGCTCCCAGGCTAGTTACGTTCCCTGCCTCAGGGATGTGGGGAACTATATGACGTCTCATGGGACATTGGGGAAGGTTACGTGCAGCCTGATGCACCTGCTATTTTCGCACACGTATAGCTGCTTGCGTGCATATATTGATGCTTGCAACTGCATCAGTAGTCCATGGAACGCGTTTTTAAATAGGGATCCGTAGTGTCACTACATCGACACAACGTCGAGTGAGTGACAGAAGGGAACGTCTCGGTTACTGTTGTAACCTCCGTTTCCTGATGACGGGAACGAGACATTGTGTCCCTCTTGCCACAACACTGTACTAAGCCGCTGAAATGGCTGGGACCTTACTCTCGGCACCTCAGCTCAAAAGCTGTCTGAACAGATGCACGCCAAATCTCACTGGCCTTTTCTCAAAGATGTAACCGAGGCTCTCAAGAGAGACCCCTAGTGTCACTGCATCGACACAACACCCATTTATTACCCCATTGGTAACTCGTTTTCCTTGTTATAAGCATAAATGTTACAAAATCTTGTTGGATTTCTCTGAAAACAAGACTTTGCTTCTCAAGTAAACTAATCCTGTTTTAGATATTCTTACTGGAAAACAACACAAAAACTTTTTGCAAAACATTGGTTTGATATTTTGTTATATAATGCATTGACATACATAAGTCGGGATTCTATCAGATTTGACCCTATTTATTTTCTTTTGTGTGTGTGTGAGTGTGTGTGTATGTGTGTGTGTGTGTGAGTGTGTGTGTATGTGTGTGTGTGTGAGTGAGTGTGTGTGTGTATGTGTGTGTGTGTGAGTGTGTGTGTGTATGTGTGTGTGTGTGTGTGTGTGTGTGTGTGAGTGTGAGTGTGTGTGTGTGTGTGTGTGTGTGTGTGTGTGTGTGTGTGTGTGTGTGTGTGTGTGTGTGTGTGTGTGTGTGTGTGTGTGTGTGTGTGTGTGTGTGTGTGTGAATTGTTTATAACTAAATATTTCCAGAGGTGATCAGTAATATTTGCCAGTTTCTTGAATAGAAACAAACATCTCAGAAATCTCAGTGAAACTAAATGAGTGACATAATAGAGACAAAAGGCCAGCGAGACAATATATTTGTTAGTCGTAACGGTCTTGTCTTCAGGAACTGGAACTGTGTTGATGATTGAGATTATGAAGGTCTTCTGGTCAGTGTGAATCTGTCAGATGAGTCTCAACAGCTGTTCTGTAATTCACAATGACTAATCGCACGCTCCCCGTGTCCTCCAGACGATTCTCCTTATGAAACATCTCTGGAAGTGTGCTTCCTGTAATCACATGAGCTGATCTGAAGGTATGTTTGGTTTGGACGAGGTTCTGGGCTCAAACATGAATGTGTCTGACACGAGCAACGCCATAAAAAATATCTGCCCATCCAAGGTGTCGCTAATTACCGTGCAAGGAGACGCGAGAGATTTATATTGGACACATTCACAAACTGGTAATACAATGCAATGATCAACAGGATGGTTCTGGTCTCGGCCCATCGGGATGTCCACTATTACGATGCCGTTAACGTTCGACTCAGTGACGCCTCGGAGATGTTTGCAGATGTTTCTGTATCAAACTCTAGAACAAAATGTACAGAAGTGTTGTAATGTTCAAATGAGTAACGTGAAAAGAGTTGCTTATTGAGAAACCGTGACTCATTGTTTAAATGGCCACAGAGTTGTGCCTTCATTTCTGGACTTAAAGCACTTGTATCTTTAATGTTCACAGTCACTATTAGTAATCCATTTGTACATTTCATCTTTTATTTGAGTGATTCGACATGTCAGCTGCTGATTCAATCATTTGCATTTGCCGATGCTAGTAGGACTGATATACACACTGCACCTTTATTAATTATTAATGATCCAAATGAAGACTTTTCCAAGTAATTCATAATTCAAACAATGTAGAAACTTGGTGCATTAATATACAATGTGTGTGTGTGTTTGTTTCAGCGTTTGTGACTCATCCAATCAGAATTTAGTGACAGAGTTTTCTGTTTCTAATCACAAATAGATGCTGCTGTTGTTCTGGAGCATTACAGCAGAAAGACACAACAGTATCATGGTGAACCATCATTAAATATTTGTAGAAGCGAGTGCTTGTTTTATCACAGCATGAGGCGTGTGGACATGTCGACCGTTTGAAGTGCAGCAGGTTTTAATTTCACGCTCATTAATCTATTGTTGTAGGATGCATTGTAGCAGCATGTCATCATTTCCTCTGTGTGCTGACATTACATACTCGCAGGAAAATGTGCTGCAGAGAACGGGAATGGACACCAGACCCAGTCTGTTTCTCTCTCTTGTATTCACATACATGTCTCTCTATCAGTGTAATGTTGTAAATATGAATGTTGATGTATCGCTCACTGACTGCAGCTCTGATGATCTAATGCCTCACTTTATCTGAATTTATGAGGCAGCAGCAACCAGCTAACTCTAACCAGATGTTACACACGCACACACATCACACACACACACACACATCACATGCGCACACACGCATCATACACACACACACACATCACACACACACACACACATGCACACATCACACACACACACAGACACACACACACATGCACACATCATACACACACATCACACACACACACACACACACACACACATCACAAACACACACACATGCACACACACATCACACACACACACACATCACACACACATCACACACAGACATGTGCACACACACACACACACACTCACTCACACACACACACACATGCGCACACACAGACATGTGCACACACACACACACACACACACACACACACACACACACACTTCCAGCTGAACTTCTTGAAAGATTTCCACTTCATTGAGAATAAAAACTAGGACACTTCAGCTGATTTCTCATTGGCAGATGGCTGTTGCATCATGTCATCTGTGATCTTTAAAATGAGGAAATTAGAGTGATTTGTAGTTTCTAAATAACAATTTTTGTTGATCAAACAGGTGCTGATGAAATCAAAAGTATAGTCAGTTATTCTAGACAGTTTAAGCAGAACATTGTTTTGTCATTGAATTATTCTTTATATGCGCTGACTCTTATTCATTAAAGCAATCTTGCATGTGCACCAGATGTTCAGTGAATCAAGACTTCACTTTTGGGCTGTTCCTCACACAGTGCTAATGTACGGCTTCAGAAGATTTCAATACAGAGCAGCAGTGATATGGGCAAATTTATGGACAAATGTTATTTTAAAAAATACAAGCGCGAGCAAGTGACACAAAGTTGAGAGGTCATGCATGAATGGCTGATAGGCTCGCTCACATGTGATATGGCAAAGCCAATCGGATCACATGGTGGAAGCTGATCCTATTAGGTGTATTCGGGTAGCCAATCAACTCTTTGCCTGACATTTAAATTTGCTCTGTATGCAACTGAACCCTCCTCCACTCCAGCCCCGTGTCTATATCTGCCACATGGGGATTGCATTCATGTCTATTTGTGCAGCAGTGTTTCTGAGATGCTTGATGCAGCAGGATGTCGTCATGCTTAACTCAGTATGTCTGTGTATATTCCTGCAGTAGTAGTGTCCATACGTGCTCATCAGCAGCGTAGCAGATCTACTCCACCAAGACCGATATGCTATCAATTACCCACATAAACATGCTAAATCTTTCAGATATTTCATGACTGAAATTCACTTGCTGTTTTTAAAACTTTAAAAAGATGGTAAGCTATAAATATATTTATACACTGTTGGTCAAACGTTTGGAATAATGTACAGATTTTATGAAAAGAAATTAGTACTTTTATTCACCAAAGTGGCATTCATCTGATCACAATATATAGTCGGGACATTAATAACGTGAATAATTACTATTACAATCGGAAAAAAAAAAATCATAACTTCTTAAACTACTTCAAAGAGTTCTCATCCACAAATCCTCCATGTGCAGCGATGACAGCTTTACAGATCCTCGTTATTCTAGCGGTCAGTTTGTCCAGATGCTCATGTGACCTTTCACCCCACACTTCCTGTAGCACTTGACCTTTCACCACACACTTCCTGTTGCACTTGACCTTTCACCCCACATTTCCTGTAGCACTTGACCTTTCACCCCACACTTCCTGTAGCACTTGACCTTTCGCCCCTCACATTTCCTGTAGCACTTGACCTTTCACCCCACACTTCCTGTAGCAGTTGACCTTTCACCCCACACTTCCTGTAGCACTTGACCTTTCACCCCACACTTCCTGTAGCACTTGACCTTTCACCCCACACTTCCTGTAGCAGTTGACCTTTCACCCCACACTTCCTGTAGCACTTGACCTTTCACCCCACACTCCCTGTAGCACTTGACCTTTCACCCCACACTTCCTGTAGCACTTGACCTTCACCCCACCTCCTGAGCACTTGACCTTTCGCCTCACACTTCCTGTAGCACTTGACCTTTCACCCCACACTTCCTGTAGCACTAGACCTTTCACCCCACACTCCCTGTAGCACTTGACCTTTCACCCCACACTTCCTGTAGCACTTGACCTTTCACCCCACACTTCCTGTAGCACTTGACCTTTCTCCCCTCACACTTCCTGTAGCACTTCACCTTTCACCCCACACTCCCTGTAGCACTTGACCTTTCACCCCACACTTCCTGTAGCACTTGACCTTTCACCCCACACTTCCTGTAGCACTTGACCTTTCACCCCACACTTCTCACGCACCTTACAGTCTAGCTGATCCCACAAAAGCTCAATGGGGTGAAGATCCGTAACACTCTTTTCCAATTATCTGTTGTGCAATGTCTGTGTTTCTTTGCCCACTCGAAACTTTTCTTTTTGTGTTTCTGTTTCAAAAGTGTCTTTTTCTTTGCAGTTCTTCCCATAAGAGTCTTCTCTTTACTGTTGCACATGAAGCTGGTGTTGAGCGGGTAGAATTCAATGAAGCTGAAAGAGTTGTTTAGTTTCCCACTTCAGTTGGACAAACATCTCTCAGTAATAATCACTGGACTTTAAACAGTCACTGCTGTTATTATCAGATTCGTATCGGTGCCAAACACACATTTAACTCCAAGCCATTAATAATGTTTCCATTTTCATGACCTTACAAGGCTCTTAAAAATAAGTCCTAGTAGATTAAATATAAACCGAGGCTGATAATATATCTCTAACAGAAATAGTCCCTGTTACCATTTAAAAGCTGAAATCTAATTCAGTCCGGATGAGTTTGTGTAAAAATATCCAGCAGATTCACATGGATTCATGCACACTGCACTCATCCGACAAGACTTGAATCTGTCCAGCACATGAAAGCCAAGACGACGCTCTGTTTCTCTCGTGTTGGTTTTGTGTGACTTTAGCTCAGATAGGGAAATGAGTGTTCAATTGTGTTAATACAGTTTTTCTCCATTGCTGACACACTATAACTGAATCTGTTGGCGTAATACCCCAAACCATTCCTTCAACTTTTGAAACAGACACTTTTCTGAAAACTAGAAACATGAATCCCCTGTTTCCAAACATGCTCCAATGTGTTTAACTTTTTCTGGAAAATCTACTCTTATGTTCTCGTTCAGAGAGAGCACTCAAAATAACCCTTAATGAGACAAAATACTTCTACACAAATGTGTCTTTGCAGTGCGACACTGATTTTCAAGAAATATAGCACAAACACACTTTGCAAAACATTTGACTGTCAGTTACTGTTGACTTTCACTGCACACAGTAAATGGTGACTGAGGCTGAACATTCACTCCTCAGAATGTGTCCGTGTTCATGAAGGTGAGTAAATGATGACAGGACATTCATGTTGGCGGAACTATCCTCTTAAAACTACCCCTGTAGTTTTGCGCGGCACAGGTGACTGACCTCTCTCTCTCCTGCTCCAGGAGGCCGGTGAACTCGTCACTCTTCCTCATGAAGTCGCTGTGGTTCCTCTTCTCGTCCTGCAGTCTGATGAGTGTCTGTCTGTGAGACTGTTCCACCATCAGCAGCTGCTCCAACATCCGTCTGTACGTCTCTCGCTGCTGTTCCACCAGCCTGTCCAACTGACGGAGAACAAAGTAATCCACTACAGATTACACATTATTTCTCTAAAGTTGTGATCAGATTACTGATCAATTTAATGAAAAAGTAATCACATTACTTATTTGCTTTCATTTTAATTTACATTCACAAAAAAAATTTCAAAGAAAAGTTTCGTTTTTTGAGAATAATGTTTATATTTCCTCTTTGTGACACGCGTGTAACAGCACATGTTAGAAGCCGCATGTCCTTCAGACGTCACAGAAACAAACAGATTCATGAACATAATCCATGTTTTAAATGTGCATTACATAAATAATGCCCGCAAATACTAAAGGAAGTTGCCATTTTTGAATACCATAGGACGGTTAAGATATGCCATGGTATTAGCATGACTTATCTTGATATATTTTGTCAGTGCATTATTCTATCCAGAGGGGCCTGATGTTGCGTTCAGAGTTACTGTGATAGTAAGAAGCGTTCGCATCTTTGTAGATGTGGTGACGTCATGTAAAATGAATCAATATGGCAGCAGCCTCAACAGGTAAAGATATTGTGACAGGACGGAGGGCGGGGCGGGGTCGTGATTCTACAAACCCGGTCCCTTATCAGGCTAATCAAGCCTCCGAGAGGGATAAAGGCCGACTGCGGAAGATGGTGTGGGAGAGAGAGATCGTTTACGGCTCCTCCCTCATTCTCTCAGGCCAGGGAGCCCCCAGCATGACATATACCCCCCTCCCCTTTCCCTGGGGGAGGGCGTGCCCTAAGCCCCGTCTGCCAGAATCTGGGAGGGGACAGGGGGAGGGAAACAAAAATAATGAAAATAGGGTTGTACCCGTCATACCTCCGTCATGGGTTTCTCATAGATGTCGTCCTGCCAGTTGCAGTTTTCGCCCTGTATCGCGTCTCTCTGCAGAGCCTTCAAAACCTTCGGAGGCGTCACAAACCCGTATTTGGCCTCCAGAAGAGCCAGATCGATTTTATCTGCTCTCAGGACGGTGATGACCTCGTCTCTCGCCTGCAACAAACACATAGACGGTCTTATTAAAGGAATGTTGCAGAAAAGCCAAGAGTACTGGAGGGTTCAAAAGCAGACATGGGCAGCTTGTTTCCGAATATTAAATGTGGAAATTAGGGATTATGAAGGGAATAACTAAGAGTTGAAGTCAGGGATATTAAAAGAAGTAACTATAAACTAAAGGCTTTTAAATGACCCACTTGTACCCACTTATCAGGAGTATATGGGTCATTTAAATGCCTGAAATCAGGGATCAGATCTGAATCATGATTCCAGAAGTATAGTCTTGAAAATTAAACCGAGTCTCAAGAGATCAAGATTGTAATAAAACAAAAGTGTCTGTCCAAATATCTTTTCCTATTGACTCCCTAATGTTTCAGTGCATTGTCATTTATTTATCTGTCTTTGACATTTTTATATTGTCCATGTTGAATATAGAGGTACTGATATTCTGTTTAGAAAAGAACATTGGGTTCTGGCATCATCTTTATGGTATTGTTCCCAATACATCACCATGAGCATTAACCCTTCTAAGGAACCTTTGGAGTACCCTCTTTGACTAAGTACTTTCATGAAATACTGAGTTGAGATATTTTACTGGAAATTGTCCTTTTGAGGTAAGATTACTCTTCTAGGTGGATGAACGTCTGGTCAAGCGTCACTGTGTGTGTGGTTTGGAGATCTGGTTTCCTTGCACCTATAATGTGAAGTGATCAGGTTTACTAGCGTTCTGTGGTTATATCGGTCGTTCACTGATTCTATAACACTACTCTAGTAGTGCAAATGTAGTTTAATGTTAAAGGGACTTCTGCAGCTATTTAAATGTTGACTCTCTGTTTACTGCCATTGTAAGTGTTTTACTGTAATTGTAAGATTTCCTTTTCATGTAATAAACTGAACGACAACATTCAATCATTTTGAATGGTAATAGACAGTATGCCACAAATGCTAATCATAAAGTTTAATTTGTATTTAACTCAGAACATTCATGTAAAACAGTTCAATTATTCAACACAAGAGTTAATTTACTCTGTCATTCTGAGGCTGTTTGAATTAAATATTCATCAGGTTTTTACAGGTGAAGGGTTTTGAATTTTTATTTACTACTTAATTAAAGTTAGTTGCCTAAAGCTTAAATCACTTTTTTCTTTTTTTCTCTCTCACTCACTCACTCTCACTATCTCTCTCTCTCTCTCACTCTCTCTCTCTCTCTATCTCTCACTCTCTCTCACTCATTCACTCACTCACTCTCACTATCTCTCTCTCTCTCTCACTCTCTCTCTCTCTATCTCTCACTCACTCACTCACTCACTCACTCTCTCTCTCTCTCTCTAGCCTGTACCTCTGGAGTCTTTCACAGGGTTTGACTGTCTCTGCTTTATATTAAATGTTTCGTCGTGTCCTCAGGGCGATCTTTCCCTCAGACAGGTCTACAGACTCACAGATCTGTGATTTCAATGTTTTATACATATCTCAATGTCAGAGTTCTACAAAGCCCCTTATAGGAAAGTTTGTTCCCTCGATTATTGTAGTAACCATGACTGTAGTAACCATGGTTAATTTTGTGGTTACTATGATTTTATTCCAAGTGCCATAGTTAAACTATGGTTTTCTGTCGGTTGCTCCTCACACAAACCCCAAACGCTTATGTCTGCAACGCAGCTTGATTGTGTATCTACAATCAAGATACACAAGTTCACAGTTTATTTTCTTATGGGGGAAACAAATGTCAGATATCTAGCTGGTGGCTGATGGCATTTTATATTTTTAATTTGCTCACATCCATAACGCATGCTAATTTCTGGATCTGAACTGTAAAAAAAAAGGGTGTCTAGACTGAACATTTTCAGTTGTTTTGTCCATGTATGTGAATATGATTATACATTCAAATGATTTGATATTTCAATTTCAATGACTTCTTTATATATGAAGTTAAATTTCAAATTTTCACTAAAAATGTCACATGCATAATGGTGGAATTGCCCAGCACATTCACATTCATAATCATATAAGTGTAGGAGTGCCCAACAGCCGGTGCAGTGTGCTTCATGGGTAAATAATGTGTGTACTGTTTTCAATATTGTTTCTGTGTTTTCATATTTTATGTCTTTTGTAACTTTTCCAGTGCAGTTGTATTTGTACTATTATTGGTAATACTGATTTAATACTTCTTATTTGGGTGAGAGCTTTTTTAACCATTGCGAGGGTTACTCTTTTCAAGGGTACAGCACAACTGAATGCTCGCCCAACTCGGGGCTCAAATACAATCAAGCATTGTTATCCTTTTCAGAGGTATTACACAAACAATACTCCCCCACCCTCATACTCCTCAAAATCATCGTTATCCTTTTCAGAGGTATTGCACAAACAATACTCCCCCACCCTCATACTCCTCAAAAGCATCGTTATCCTTTTCAGAGGTATTGCACAAACAATACTCCCCCACCCTCATACTCCTCAAAAGCATTGTTATCCTTTTCAGAGGTATTACACAAACAATACTCCCCCACCCTCATACTCCTCAAAAGCATCGTTATCCTTTTCAGAGGCATTACACAAACAATACTCCCCCACCCTCATACTCCTCAAAAGCATTGTTATCCTTTTCAGAGGTATTACACAAACAATACTCCCCCACACTCATACTCCTCAAAAGCATCGTTATCCTTTTCAGAGGTATTACACAAACAATACTCCCCCACCCTCATACTCCTCAAAAGCATTGTTATCCTTTTCAGAGGTATTGCACAAACAATACTCCCCCACCCTCATACTCCTCAAAAGCATTGTTATCCTTTTCAGAGGTATTACACAAACAATACTCCCCCACACTCATACTCCTCAAAAGCATCGTTATCCTTTTCAAGGGTATTGCACAAACAATACCCCCCCACCCTCATACTCCTCAAAAGCATCGTTATCCTTTTCAAGGGTATTGCACAAACAATACCCCCCCACCCTCATACTCCTCAAAAGCATCGTTATCCTTTTCAAGGATATTGCACAAACAGTACTCCCCCACCCTCATACTCCTCAAAAGCATCGTTATCCTTTTCAAGGGTATTGCACAAACAATACTCCCCCACCCTCATACTCCTCAAAAGCATCGTTATCCTTTTCAGAGGTATTGCACAAACAATACTCCCCCACCCTCATACTCCTCAAAAGCATCGTTATCCTTTTCAGAGGTATTGCACAAACAATACTCCCCCACCCTCATACTCCTCAAAAGCATCGTTATCCTTTTCAGAGGTATTGCACAAACAATACTCCCCCACCCTCATACTCCTCAAAAGCATCGTTATCCTTTTCAGAGGTATTGCACAAACAATACTCCCCCACCCTCATACTCCTCAAAAGCATCGTTATCCTTTTCAGAGGTATTGCACAAACAATACTCCCCACCCTCATACTCCTCAAAAGCATCGTTATCCTTTTCAGAGGTATTGCACAAACAATACTCCCCCACCCTCATACTCCTCAAAAGCATCGTTATCCTTTTCAAGGGTATTGCACAAACAATACTCCCCCACCCTCATACTCCTCAAAAGCATCGTTATCCTTTTCAAGGGTATTGCACAAACAATACTCCCCCACCCTCATACTCCTCAAAAGCATCGTTATCCTTTTCAGAGGTATTACACAAACAATACTCCCCCACCCTCATACTCCTCAAAAGCATCGTTATCCTTTTCAGAGGTATTGCACAAACAATACTCCCCACCCTCATACTCCTCAAAAGCATCGTTATCCTTTTCAGAGGTATTACACAAACAATACTCCCCCACCCTCATACTCCTCAAAAGCATCGTTATCCTTTTCAGAGGTATTGCACAAACAATACTCCCCCACCCTCATACTCCTCAAAAGCATCGTTATCCTTTTCAGAGGTATTGCACAAACAATACTCCCCCACCCTCATACTCCTCAAAAGCATCGTTATCCTTTTCAAGGGTATTGCACAACATTGCCACCCTTTCCAGGGCTCTGATGCACAACAGAGCAGTGTTTACCATTCTGCAAAGGTATTTCACAAACAATTCTCTCTCTCTCTCTCTGTATCTCTCAAGGCTCAGCATTTTATTAAGCTGTCTACACTTCTCAGGGTATGGCACATTTAGTGCTTATTTTGTAGAGGTCTAGTTGCAATATCCAGGGTTATGTTCATAATCCTTTACATATCATTTTCTTTCAGATTTGTTTCTGCTTCTGAAGATCTTGTCTGTGCTCAGAGTTGTACTAGCTATCATCTTCTTTTTGGGATATAGTTGAAATTAGGTGCCAATTCCCTTTTGGGGGTAAGCTCCTCTCCCCTGCTGTCATCATTTTCTGACAGTATCTGATGGTTCAAATGATAAATCTGAACGCTGAACTGTGGGACGGGGCTCGCGCCAAGGGAAATTATTATATCACAATTTAGTGATATTTCTCTTTCTGAGAGAAATACCAAAAAGCATACCCTTTGTAAAACCACCATTCCGATTACCATCAATTGTGTCATATATTACTTAGAACTAATCATGCAAGTAAAATTATCTACGTTTGATAAATAACAGACTTTAAATAAGGGCGATTAACTTGTCAGAATTAGACATCGTGTGAGATGTTGCCAGATTTCTATAGGTGAAATCCCCCAATCACATCTTGACACTTGTACAGTTTGGAAATATTCTGCCAGGGTGAAACTTTAGTCACAAAATCTGGCAACCTTGAGCGTGCAAGCTCTCCTTTACTAAAGGATGCCGGTTTTCTAAAAACACTGGCAAACGGGTATGTGGGAGTTTGGCAATGGGTTGGCTTGTCCTTCCTAGTGTTCACTTGACACTTATGCCGCTGAAGGTAACGCAAGTTTTCAAAAGTTTCGCGCACTTACAAAAATGGCCAATAAAACAGTTCATATTTTGTCTTTCTTTAAAAAGAAGACAGATGATATTGCTACGAAGAGTTTACAGTTACAATATATGTTTTTAATTCAAACAATTTTCAGGGTTTCACCAAAAAAATGCTTTTGTGTGTAGAATAACTTTTTTTCACCACTGATTAAATATCCTTCATAGAAACAGCCCAAAAATCCTTTACTAGTTTGGCTATTGGAGTAAAAAAGTGTGTGTCTATGACAGTGGGTTAGCGATCTAGAAAAATAACTTTTCATGAGATTTATCATAATATGGCCATGTGTCCAAAGGTTTTAAACTAGATTTGAAAAAATATTTCTAATTTTAACACATTGGACAACCTTATTTGTCAGTCATAAGTATTAGACCCCTCGATTTTACAAATCGGCCACTGACTCTACGCCCTGAACAACAGCACTGACATGACGCAGATGCTGTTAGTGTCAGTGTGTCTCATTGTCTTCTCATCTGACCTGTAGTTCTCCTTCCAGCATGCTGAGGAGAAACAGCAGGTCGTCTCGTGACAGATCTCGAGTCTTTGCAGCTGATGTGGAAGTTCTGTCTCTCTGTGTTCGGTGTTTGCCACTCGTGTGGTTTCTCTGAACGGTGTCAGTGTCTTTATGAGTGCATCTCGTCCCGCGACACGCCTCCTCACACTCACACGCTTGCCGCCACGATCTTCCCATTTTCACCTTCCCGCCCTCCTCCAGACTGTTGCTACGGGAACGCATGTTTACCTGCCAGATATAAACACAAAATAATGTTATGTAAAGTGCTTTCATCTAAAACATGAATAATGAACTCGTCTTTTAAGGCTTTATGTGTGTGTGTGTGTGTGTGTGTGTGTGTGTGTGTGTGTGTGTGTGTGTGTGTGTGTGTGTGTGTGTGCGTGTGTGTGTGTGCGTGTGTGTGTGGGCAGGTTTAGGTGGTTTACAAGGACCTTTTTTTAGGTTACAAAATGGTAATTACAAGGATAATTTAAATCTCTTAAAAAACATATTAAACAAAGTTTTATTGAAAATGTAAAAATGCTGAATTTGTTTTGTGAGTGGTAGTTGACAGAATCTATAGTTCATACAGTATAAAATAATATCTATGGAGAGTCCTCGTGTGTGTGCATGCGTGTGCGTTTGGTAAATGTGATCTACTGCTGTGTGTCAAAGGTCAGAGGTCAGTGTAAACTGCTCTCAAATCAAGCAAGCATTTCTCAAGCTCAACTGATTACATCATCGCTTCACATAAGGACAGGCTTTTCAACACAGGTCAAAAGGTGAGAACACAGGTGTAACTCTAAACCACACCTTTTCCTACACACACATCTGAAAGCTTGTAACAGTAAATTTACACATTCCAACAGTCTGACGTAAAGCAGAGAGACACAGACAGATATGAAACCCTACTGACCTGCCTACAGAATTGACCTTACATGTATGTATGTATGTATGTATGTATGTATGTATGTATGTATGTATGCATTTTGCCCAAAGTGCTCAAAGTTTAGCTGGTTAGAATGGTTCAGTCTGTCGCTGCTAATCAGAACTACACCATCTACTTCAAAAAACAACTTTATCCAGTGCCATCCATTCAAAAGCAGCTGTGTAAATTGTTTTAGATCTTTAAATGAAATATAACATAAAACAAAGGCAACCTGAGTAAACACAAAATACAATTTTCAAATAAATATATATATATATATATTTATTTATTTATTTTGGAAGCAAAACGTTATCCAACACCTATATCACTCATGTGAAAAACGAACTACCCCCTTAATCTTAATAGTTGGTTGTGCCACCTTCAACAGCAACAACCGCAACCAAATGCTTCTCATAACGTGAGATCAGTCTTTCACAGCGCTGTGGGGGAATTCTGGCCCACTCTTCTTTGCAGAACTGCTTTAGACACATTGGAGAGTTTGAGCATGAACTGCCCTCTCAATCGGGTTCAAGTCAGGACTTTGGAGGTCTGGGTATCTCAGCGGGTATTGGCACTGACTATCACACCTGGAGTCGTGAGTTTGAATCCAGGGCGTGCTGAGTGACTCCAGTCAGGTCTCCTTAGCAACCAAATTGTCCCGGTTGCTAGGGCGGGTAGAGTCACATGGGGTAACCTCCTCGTGGTGGTGATTAGTGGTTCTCTCAATGGGGCGTGTGGTGAGTTGTGTGTGGATCGTGGAGAGTAGCATGAGTCTCCACATGCTGTGAGTCTCCGCGGTGTCATGCACAACGAGTCACGTGATCAGATGCGCGGATTGACGGTCTCAGAAGCGGAGGACACTGAGACTCGTCCTCCGCCACCCGGATTGAGGCGAGTAACCGCACCACCACGAGGACCTACTGACTAGTGGGAATTGGGCGTTCCAAATTGGGGAGAAAAGGGGATAAAATAATAAATATATATAAAGTCAGTACTTTGGCTAGGCCACTCCAAAAATTTAATTTAGCTTCTTTTCAGCTGTTCAAAGGTGGACTCCTATGCTTTGGATCATTGTTTTGCTGCATAATCCAGTTGCGCTTGAGCTTTAACTCCCGGACTGTTGATGTAGGTATGATGTTGTTTTTGTGGAATTCTGTGTTTGATTGACAGCAGATGTAACGGGACCCCTGTCCAGTTCCACTTTCGACCCATCAGTCCACAAAACATTCTCCCAAAAGGTTTGAGGATCATCAAGGTGTTTTGGCAAAATTCAGACTAGTCTTAATGTTCTTCGGGGTTAGCGGTGGTGTTCTCCTCGCCACTCTTCCATGGATGGCATTTTTGCCCCGTGTCTTTCTGCTAGTGGGGTCATGAACAGTGATCCTTATTGATGCGAGAGAAGCCTGCAGTTCCTTGGATGATTTTGGCTTTTTTGTGGCTTCCTGGATGAGTCATCGCTGTGCTCTTGGAGGAATTTTGGAAGGACGGCCACTTCTGGGAAGGTTCACTACTGTGCCAAGTGTTCTCCATTTGGAGATAATGGCTCTCACTGGGGTTCTTTGGTGTCCCAGAGCCTTTGAAATCACTGTGAAACTCTTCCCAGACTGATGTATTTCAATAACCTTGTTCCTCATCATTTCTGGAATTTCTTTTGACCTTTTAGTCAACTTCATGCTGCTGAAAAAGTTATATTTATATGTTGATTTGATTGATCAGGGCTGGCAGTAATCAGTTCTGGGAGTGTCTAGTCCAGCTGAACCCCGGTTTGGGTATTTAGTAACTGGGGGGGGGTACTTTTTTTAACACTGGTCTACTTGGTATTGG